>NW_025738721.1:0-11094 GCF_021292245.1 Micropterus dolomieu
ATTTTTTCAGCTCAACAAATGTAAAAATTGAGTTTGTCCAAACGTCTTCACTGTATCTGAGCTTCTGTCATGATATGAGTCAGAAACAGTGTTTGCAGCTGTAAATAGTTTCCAGACTTTTGGTAGAAGTTAGAAATGTTTGAAATATCATGTCCTATCTAACAATGCTGGGAGGAGCAACTGAGGCTGATACTGTGCTTTTCTGTTCCTCTGTGTTTTTCTGTTAAACACACTTTAATCCTCATTTACAAGCAGAGAAGAGACGAACAAGAAACATCACAGTGTTACATTTATAATCCTGTTATTGTCCTTTTATAGCTGATGTGTCTGTTTACTGTGTTCACAGGAGCAGCTGCAAAACCGTCTGTCAAGACACTGGATCAAACAGCTGATCGGGCCCTGCTGCAGTGTGAAGTTCTTGGTGCTTCTCCAAAACCTACTGTAGAGTGGCAGGACAGTGCTGGAAACAAACTTCCTGCTGAGGAGCCACAGGTCTCAGAAAGAGGAGGCAGCTTCTACATCACCCTCCTAACTACTGTGATGAAGACCGACAACTATCGCTGTGTAGCCACACAGGAGGAGATCAAACATCAGATTTATGTTGAGACCTACGTGTTTATCAGCGGTGAGATTCTTCCTAGTGGTATTTCAGTAGTTGTGTTATTAGTTTTCAAACATGTTTAAGTGTCTTCAGACTGAACTCAAAGCAGGTTGTGATGAAGACGTCTGCAGAAGTGTAAAAAGTTTCAAACGGAGTGAAAGCTTCACTCTTATACTGAGACTCTGAGACTTCATGAATCTACAGAGATGAGAGGAAGAATGAGAGGGTCTGCAGGGAAATAACAGAAAGAAACTCTGAGATCAGTCTGATCAAACACAGGAACACAAGAATTTAGTAAACTTCACTCACAAACCCAGTAACAGATTTATAAATGGCTCCTGTCAGTGGGTGGGACATATTAAGCAGCACGTGAACATTGTGTCCTCATAGTTTATGTTAGAAGCAGGAAAAAGAAGCTGCTGAAAAAGTGGGTGCTGGTCCTGATAGAAATGTGTCAGAACACAGAGAGGAGCCCAGGCCTCGACTGGTCAGGGCTGTTTTGGCGGCTAAAGGGAGACCTACATAATGACCAGCAGGTGGTAATAATGTTATGGCTGATTGGTTTATAATTAGTATCGATTGCAGAAATAAAGAATAATAAATATTTGTTGATATCTATTAGATCTACAGCCATCTATCTGACATGATAGATGAGGAGAAATCTGTGGTGCAACACTGTTGGATCACTAGAAGCTGATGAAGCATCTGAAGATGTTCTGTTGGCTTGGTTCATTATGATAAAGGACTGTATGTATTAAAGTGATGTTGTTCTGTCAAACATCTTGAATATCACCCAGCTCTAAGGTGACTAAGTTGTAGGACAGACATTGCAGATGTAGAGATCAGAAACATTAAAATCAAGATTCTCCACTAGTTTCTCCTGATGTGTCTTTAAGGTCGGACTCTGTGGGTCACGATGTAAACGGCACATCAGCCTTTTAAACTGTTGGTGAAACTGTGTTCAGTCAGACTGTAGCACTGCAGTAACTGCAGCACGCTACAGATCACAACACAGAAATCAGCCAGCTGCTTAGTCTGTAATCTCACTCCCTGCAGTTACACTGAAAGATGCTTTTGTTGTAATTACAAGATACATTTTCTGTGATTTTAGCTTGATTAATGTTAAAATCAAATATAAAATATATATCATGATATTGTGTAGGGTTGCAACTAATAATTATTTTTATTTTTGATTAATCTGTTGTTGTTTTTTTATAATTAGAATTTTTTTGTTTATAAAATGTCCCAAAAATAGTAAAAGAAAAGATTCCACTGTGTATTCGAGCAGGACGACATCAGCCAAGATCAAACCTAATCACTTTACCAGGTGAAATTCATCCCAGTGATCTTTTCTGAAAATAGTTTTAGATGTTTACATGGTGTTATTTTAATGTTCATAGACTTTAGCAGCATGGTCGCCTCAGTAGTAGTTCTGTGTAGGTAATAACCAGTGTGCTGCACATGAGATACAGTTTACATTCTGAGTGTGACTCTAGGTTTTGTTGTGTGTTTCAGAGAAACTGTTTGAGGAGACGTACAGCAAAGGAGTTGTCGCAGGATTGTTTGGTGGAATCGTTTTAGGAGCTGTAATTCTTGCTGCAGTTCAAGCTTTGCTAGTAGCTACAAAGCGCATCACAGTACGCTGTAATAATGGTGAGTTTATATAAATGTATCAACATATTCATCATGTGCCGACATCAACATAACAGATACTTAACAGAAACTGTCTCTCGTCACAAGGTTATCGTTTCCTCAGATATATTATGTTGGATGTTTTGCCTTTATTTGACAGGAGCAGCTAAAGAGAGAGAGGAAACCGGGGAGAGAGACAAGATGACATTGAGCAGAGCATCTGAACCTGTGTAATCCAACCTTAGCGCTCCACCAGGTGAGCTACTGAGGCGCCCGTTAAGTTCGTATTTACATTTATGAAAAAGAAAATCCACTGAGCCTTTATTTATTTATGAGGCCTCTGGTTCTCATTCTGATCAGATCAGAAATCAGACATCTGGGTAATTTTAGACTGAATTTTGTGTACTTAGGGTACTAAGAGTCAAAAACAAAGGGGAATAATGGGAAAACATATTTGATGGTCAGAATGGTTTTATCACTGCAATATTGTGATACAAATTTGGTAATATGATGACATTAATGAGGTAATATGGGTTGATGTTGTCCCACTATTATCAGCTACTATAAACACAATACCTTCAAGATCACGTGCAAAACATCCCGTGTTGGTTCAAGGTAATACTGTCCAAATTAGAGCCTGACCAACATGGGGGTTTAAGACCAAACTGATTTTGATATTTACGGATTTGATATATCGGCCGATATTCTTTATTTCCCTTTTTCTCAGAAACACTCAACATAAACAAAGATTTTCCCTGACATTTGTCATGTGTAGTTATGAGACCACATCAAGGTAATGTGACATAATGCAGTTTAAAAAGAATTCAGAAAGTATTTTTTTAAAAAGTCCAGCTGATCTTGTCAGCTGATTGCAGTGTTTTCTGGTGGATTTGTGGCTCAAGAAGGTGTTAACAACAGGGGAGCTGCAGATAATAGATAAGATAATAAACACTGATTCAGATTTATCTGATATGAGCCTTTATCGATTTATCGGTCAGGCTCTAGTACAAATTATATGTTTAATGCTGTGACTTTTTACCTGGAAACAAAATAACCCTGAATCATGTTTCTGTTTAATTTCATAGTAATTTTCTGTCCTTGCACAATGTAATGTGATGTATATCTGTTTTAAAGAGTGCACGTCTGTTTTCAGTATTGTTACGTCACTAGTGACGTCAAAATGACGTGTGAAGCAAACACACTGGTTCACTCAGGTAGTGAAACACATGGCTGCTCTGACAGGCCACTCTGGCTTTGACAGGTTTGAATCTTGGAGGGCGGTATTCTCATAAAACTGAACGATGGAGAAACCGTTGGTTATAGTATTCTGTGAATTTTGATACTTAATGGAATACTTTTATACCTTCACTTGAGTAGAATTTTGACGACTTTTATGGTAAACATAATACTTCTATCTTTCTGAAGTGAAGGCAAAGTTAGCTGTATTTAAAGCCAATTGTTCATTCAACGTGCGGGTAGATGGTGAAAAGGCAGAGTTTCTGTTCTTTGAGTGAAAGCTTCAGGGTTCAATCTGAAATCTGCTAAACCTGTTGTAAAGAGGGTGAAAAGATGGACCAAAGAGTCAAAGCTGGAGTTACAGGCCTGCTTTGACTGCACTGACCGGAGTGTTTTTGAGGCTGCAGCCACCGACCTGGACGAACTAACCGACACTGTGACATCTTACATCAGTTTTTGTGAGGACACGTGTGCAGAGTAAAACGTTCCGCACATACAACAACCAACGCCTTCAGAAGTGGAGACAGAGTCCTGTACAACCAGGCCAGGAACACTCTGACTAAGGAGTCAAGACAGCAAAGAGATGCTACGCTGAAAAGCTTGGAAAAAAGCTTCACAGCCAGCGACCCTGTGTCGGTGTGGAAAGGCCTGCGGACCAACTACAGGAGACTTCCCCCAACACTGCTGGTACTCAACAACTGGCTGATGAGCTGAAGGGATTTTACTGTAGGTTTGAAAATCCCACAGTCACACCTCTCCCCCACTCCAAAACCATCTTCATCATCCATGAAGTCCTTTGAATGCCTGGTGTTGGCCCACCTGAAGGACATTACCGGCCCCCTGCTGGACCCCCTGCAGTTTACCTACATGGCTGACAGGTCTGTGGATGATGCAGTCAACTTGGGTCTGCATCACATCCTGCAACACCTCGACTCTCCGGGGACACATGGAAGGATCCTGTTCGTGGACTTCAGCTCGGCGTTCAACACCATCATCACGGACATCCTCAGCACCAAACTCACCCAGCTCACTGTGCCAGCGGATCACAGACTTCCTGGCTGGGAAACATCACATCCAGCACCCGGACTATTAGCACTGGCGCCCCCCAGGGGTGTGTGCTCTCCCCACTGCTCTTCTCCCTCTACACCAACGACTGCACCTCAGGAGACCCATCTGTCAAACTCCTGAAGTTTGTTGATGACACAACGGTCATCGGTCTCATCTGGGACGGTGATGAGTCGGCCTACAGACGGGAGGTTGATCAGCTGGCTCTCTGGTGCGGTCAGAACAACCTGGAGCTTAACACACTCAAAACTGTGGAGATGACCGTGGACTTCAGGAGGAGCCCCCCCACTCTGCCCCCCATCACCATACTCAACAGCCCTGTGTCTGCTGTGGAATCCTTCAGGTTTCTTGGATCCACTATAACCCAGGACCTGAAATGGGAGCCCAAGAAGGCCCAGCAGAGGATGTACTTCCTGCGTCAGCTCAGGAAGCTCAACCTGCCTGAGGAGCTGCTGATCCAGTTCTACACAGCCATCATCCAGTCTGTCCTCTGCACCTCCATCACTGTCTGGTTTGGATCTGCCACCAAAAAGGACAGGAGCAGACTACAACGGACAGTCAGGACTGCAGAAAAGATCATCGGTGCCAACCTGCCCTCCATTCAGGAAACGGGCAGGAAACATCACTGCAGATCCATGATGAACAGCTGATTTCTGACTCACAGTGTCAGGAACAATTCTTGTGCAATAACCCAGTAACTCTGTCTCTAATCAGCCACCTGTTTACTGGTTACCACTTATTAATTATTCATCATTCTCTATTTCAGTGCTGTAAATACTGTTATAGTGTCATATTGTAGATACTGTATACAAATCCACCTACCTCAAGTCATAACTGCTGCACAAACTACTTGTGATGAACTACTGATTCTGATTCAAATTAAAATTCTGTATCATGCATTATTAAAAGTATGGGGTATGAATGTAAGTGGTTTCAGTAGTGTCCGCACAGGATGATGGGTAAGTGTGTGTAAGGGTGTTGGAACAAAACAAGGTAATACCACTAAAGCAAACATATCCAAAAACCAAACCAAAGGTGGAAGAATCAGTCAGCATCAGTCAGCAGGGAGGTCTGTCCCCTCAACCCAGCAGAAGCTTACTAAGAATGAGAACAGGAAGTTAGAAGTACTGTACAGGGCAATGGGCCCCGGTGCCCAGAGTTACTGCAGTCAGTCTCAGAGAGATTGGCCACACCCACATATAACCTCACAGGGCGTCACGAGGAGTCCACACACTGTAGCCCCCTTTAAGGGTAACTTCTGTGATATTACTGTATTTGTCAGTGGAGTCTGGAGACTTGGAGCAGAACGATATAGTGATTCTGGCTGAACAAAAAGTACTTTAAAAAGTATATCTCTGTAGGGATCCTTTCCATAATGTTGTCAGAAACTCTCTAGTTAATGTTCTTTGCACAGTTGCCCACAAGGGTTACGTTGGTTTCGCTGCTGCCGACTGCAGAGCTCTCACTCTACACTGGACCAATTTATAAAAATGTAATGGTCAGTTGTTGGTTAGAATCACTCACATTACAGTCTCCTGCAGCCTCCTTAGTGACTGACAGGTCAACCTCACTCTGACAGATCAGTGAAGATGTAACGAGTTTCACAAAGGTTGTTTTTATCACAGGGAGTTTGGAATAATTTTATCTTATCAGTTTTTCTGATTTTGTTTTTATTGTTTAGATCTCCAAACATTTCTGAACCCTGTTTGTTGCTTTGATTGTTTTTTTTACTTGTTTTATAATCATATCTCATTTGTATTTTCTCCTCTCTCCATAGACTGTATAACAAAGTGGACACCATGACTTCACCTGCTGGTTTGTGGACTGCCTTTTTGAAGACTTGAATGTGGCATATTGGCCGTAATCATTTGGGGTTTTTTAAACAGAAGGGACCAAATTTACACTAATCAGGAAAGTGTTTACTCAGGTGATAAATCAAGTGAGAAGTCGGGTCATTTTCATTTTGACTTCTCTGCAGTCAGACTTGTTTTAGAGGTTCCCTCTTGCCTCTCTCACACTGTTGAGTGAAAACTGAATTATCCACTGGACTGTGTTAAAGACATGATGGCACCTAAATGAAATAGAAGAAGTTACACACATATCTCAACAAAACAGAGCTTTAAAAAGGGACCTGTAATGTAGCCTATAAACAATAATCTAACTTGTACCTTGACCATGTTGTGCCAAGCTTGACTTACAGCAGCTGGTCTGTTCGATCCTCCTTGAACCTCTGATCAGTACTGACCACTGCAGATCCTTTTGGAGATGCTATGACCCAGTCTTCTAGTCATCACAGTTTGCTCATCTCAAAGTCGCTCAAACCCTCACGCTTACCTATTTATCCTGCTTCTAACACGTGAACTTCATGATGTCTCATAGCTCTATAAACACCAGACATATGATAAACACATTTAGGGTCCCTGTCCTACACCTGATGCAGAGAGCCACGAAGCACCGACGCAATAATTTTCCCGTCCAGCACTGGCGCCCAGGGGTTTACAGCAGGGGTCAACAATGGGCGGGTCAGAACTGGACTTTTAAAATAAGATTACAATGTGAAAGATTAATATTATAAATCTATATACTTTATAGTATGCTTTATTATGGTTAGGCCTACTTGTAGGGGTGTGACGAGATTCGAGATTGGGTTCTCGAGATGAGATTTTAACACTATTTTAATTTTATCTTTAATGCTGAATTACATGAAAAGTTTAAGCAGAAAGGCAAGGCAAGTTTATTTATATAGCACATTTCAACAACAAGGTAATTCAAAGTGCTTTACATAAAACATAAAAGCAACAGGGAAATATAAAAAAAGTTTAAAAGCATCATAGGGAAATTGAAAAAAATACACATTAAAACAAGTAAACACTTTATTTCCTGCATTCTTGAATGTTAAGTTTTCTGAATACTTATAAAGATCAATGGCATAGAACCGTTGCAGCCAGCACAATAAAGAGATTTACAATAAATGACCAGCAGGTGTCGCACTGCACCTCCGTCAGCTGTGATCACCTGGAGCCACTGAGTTAATTCTACAACAGCAACATTCATCCTACCTCAAATGGTCTAGTTAGGCTTGGTTTTATACTCGAGACTGCCTACATTTGTACAGATTCCTGAGTAAGAGAGAGGGGGTTTGGACCTTTGTAGCCATAGATTAGAGTCTGTAGCTTCTGTCGATCTGTCCAAAATAGCCTAGACGGCAGATCCAAGCCAATAAGACCAAATAACCATCATATTTTAATATCTTACTATTGTACAGGTTTCATCAAATTTGCAAATAAAACAACTGCTGTATGGAAACGCAATGAACATTAAAAGCAAATTAAAAGAATAGAATGTGATTAAATATGACCTCCTCCGCTGTGTCAAAACAGCAGCCAGCTGTAGTTAGCTTATTAACATACATGTGTACTCTCCTGTGAACACATTGTCACTTATACATTTGTATTTCACAGCGTGAGAAAATTCATGTGACGAGAGAAATCTCGTCACGTTTTAATCTCGTCACACCCCTAGTTACTTTATTATAATGATCAGATTTACAGAATTGCAGTAATGGCGACTGAAAGTGGTGAATTATTTGACCAATCTTGGCCAAACATAGGAATTTAAAAAGACAAGCCAAGAGACTAAGTACAACCTTTTTGAATGATGCACCTGAGCCTTTATTATAGTAAAGACTTATTTTAACATAAACCACAACAACTTTTTAATTATTCCTCCACTACGCCATTTCATCCACTGTCATTCATCACAACGACAAATTCATGTTAGTTTAATCTTTTGGTGGAACGAAGAGAACGAGAATATTCATGTCGGACTTGATGTCGAGTAAAAATCAACCAAATTGTGCCTTTTGTTTCGTCCCAGGTGTGAAAAAGACTTTAGGCAGCTAGACAGGGTCAGGACTGAACTGCTGTGGATGTTTAATTGTTTGATTGTTTAAATATTTTAATATGTATGTAAAGATAAATGTAATGTTACTTTTGTTTTGTTATTTTATTCATTGCTTTATATTTATCACGATGCCAAGAAGGAGCTGCCAGTTAGTATTTATGCTGTTTCTGCACTGAGAACAAGACATATGTATCATCATTTATTAAGAGTCCAGTATTCCTCTCTGGATATTATGTACAGCATTATGTGTTTTTTACAAATATATTTTCATGTCTACAAAAAGGCTTTACAATCATTAACCCCTATTTTTATTTTGAGGGAAATAATTGACTGACCCAACACCTGTTTTTGGATTCTCAAAGTCTTTGAAGACAAAATGAATGTAAGCTCTTTAAAAATCTGTTTCTAATAAAATGCAGTCAATCTATAAAAACAAGTATTTCAAACTCATTTCATGTTTATACTTTGAGTTATAGAGTTAAAAACCAAAATTCCAGGTGAACAACTTTTTCAGTTAAAGCTTCAGGCTTTAAGCTCTCGGACACTTTTAGACAAAGTTTATTTGCTGCTGGACATTTCTTCACAGACTCTCCCTCATTGATCTTCAAGTTAAAGTTTATAAATAAATCTCAAAATTTGTCCTGAAATTAAAACTGCTAAAAACCAATTTGTTGACCTGAGTTTCACACAGAGTATTCAGTCTGTGTCGGGGGTCCTGAATAAGCCCAGACAGGTTTTTGTCCTGACTGTGGGTGATGATCACTTTCTGCTCTCATTGTGTTAATATGTTCAGACAGCAGGAAGATATGCGGTTATTCAGGAGGAATGATTTGGACAACCGTTGAACCCTGTGGTCACAGGTGGAAGAAGTACTATCAACAAAATACTATACTACTATAAAGTATGAGTCTTTCTGCAGTAAAAAGTCTCCTGTGTGATTTTATTAGTTACTGATTTATCAGCGTTAGAAACATCTGCAACAGCTGCTCAAGGTTTTAATATAAAGTTTTTTAAGGCCAGTGGTTCCCAACCTGGGGGTCAGCCCCTTCAGAGGGTCACCGAAATAAATGAGGGATCTTTAGATGATTAATGGGACAGGAAGAAAGAAACAAACCGATACATAAATAATTTGAGGCAGAAAGAGGTCAAATTATCCAACATTTCTCAAAAAACACACATTTATTTAAATAAAATAAAAACTATAAAATATTTAAGGGGAAAACCAGAGCAGTGGTGGAACTTATTTTATTTATTTATTTTATTTTAGTGAAATCCTTTCTTTAATTTCCTTCCATATTAAGGGGTTATGCTGCATTCAGGCTCAGTCTGCAGAATGGGAAGAACAGGACAAACACCCTTATTCCGACTTTGTGTTCAGGCATTTTAAAAAGTTCCCTCACGTCACCTGTTACAGTCATGGAAGGTTTCAACTTACAGGGTATTATCCCTCTTATATATGGCAACTTGAAAATATGCTTTATCTAATCTACAAAAACTTTTTACAAATACACACTGAGTCATCTCCTTCCAACCAATCAGAACGGAGAATTCTCAGTGGTCATGGCATCAGAACTATATTTAATCTGTCAGCTGGAGTATACTGAACTAGTGAGCATATAAAATAAAAGGCATTGTTATAAAGTACATCAAAGCATCCAACAGGTAATAAAATCAGCTACAACATTTTAAATACTGCTTTAATGTGTCAGCACAAATAATCCAATAATACCTGAAAGACCATTTTGTCTGCATTATTTTTAATAAATTCTGCTGATAATGTTTTTCTACTATATAGGTTGCAGAACCTTTACACTTTAACACAGTATTTTTACAGTTATTGCTTCATTTACTTCAGCCTGAATGGGTTTGACATGATACAGCAGACTTGCCAAATGTTGAACTCGTAATGCATAAATGGTTCTGATTATTAACAAGTTAGTACTTAGCATTAACAAATTAAAGACCAATGAATATCATTTTTCTTGCACTAGAATTGAATTAATGAAAACAACCTACAAAAATTAAAGTGACGCAATTAGAATTAATATTATACTAGTGGTAAACTTTATAGTATACTATTATTTGAAATTATGATCAATATAGTAACAACACTAAAATTATATAATCAAGAACTGGAAAGAGTGAAACTTTTTTTATGGTTTGATGAGGGAACTGCATGGACTGTACATATTCATAAAGTACTAGACAAAGGTAGGAAAGTGCTAAATGTTTTGAGGTGTGTAGTTGGAAACGAATGGGGGGGCAGACAGAACAGCTCTGAATGCAAATACTGTGATTAATTAGATCAGTATTAGATTACAGTTGTGTGGTGTATGGATCTGTACGGCCCTTTAAAAGTTAGACAACATTTAATATCAACCTTTGAGATCATGTTGAGGAATATTTAAAATGGGTCCACAGCAGCACCTCCTGGTGGAAACAGGAGAAATGACATGAGAAGAATAATCACTGAATTATTTACAGGCCGTAGTGAAGATCAGCCAACACAACACACTTTGATGTGAAAAGAAGAGGAGGTGGACAGTGACACATAAAGCAAAAAAAAAAAAGAGCAGCTTTTATTGTTCCAGATTAGTGATGAAGTATCAGTGTGCACAGGAGAAATGTTTGCAGTTTCGTTAGCAGTGAGGTAGATA
>NW_025738722.1:0-4704 GCF_021292245.1 Micropterus dolomieu
CCACTTGAAACTTAGTTAGCTTTCTCAGACAGAAAAGACGTTGCTGACTTTTCTTACTCAGCATATCTGTGTTTAGTTCAAAGGTCAACTTGTTATCAATGATGATTCCCAGATACTTATACGACTCAACAATTTCAACCTCTTTACCATCTATAATCGTCTTTTCAGGAGTTGGATGGTGACGTCTAAAATCAATGCATATTTATGTATAGTGACTTTATTGGTTGTTGAAAATTTCCCGAAGCAAAGGCCCGGAACATCAAAACAACTAACTTGCGTTATCATTCAGTACCATAATGTATAGTTGTATCACATATGTTTTCAGTCAACAACGGACTGTCAAATCAAACAACATTTCAGTCAGTTTTCACATCAAACTGGAGGGATAATAAATAATTAACTACTCTAATAATAAATTCTAAATTTAATTAAACTAAAATGAAGTGCCTAATTTTTAGAAAAAATGAAACTGAAAGTATAGTTTGAAGTGATGAAGTGTAGTCTTAACCAATTTTATAATAAACACTCAACACATCATAACAAATGAACAGCTGTAATGCCTCCTCGTCTTTCATCCCCTCTCATAGAGCTACCACTTTTCTACTTTTTCACGTCACGTGAGACGATTGAAGCACATGCGATTGGTCTGTGAGTTTCCTGGGCCGCTAAACCAGTACAGTAAATGCTAGAAAAGCTGTGCGGGTTAAAATTGAAACGCTCCGTCCCGAGGTAGTAAGTCTCAATAATAAATCGGCTGTAGGTTGGCGGTCCGGAGAGGACAGCGGCTGGGTCCGGATCCGGACCACGGTCCGCCTATTAGTGACCACTGGTATAGATATTTCATCAAGTGAAGCAGTAATGAGTAATGAGTTGGTGCTGAGGCCAAGGATCTCAGATAGTTTGCTAAACTCCGGCCAGAAGTTTTTTTAGATGTCATCATCAGTTACAGTTGGACAGATTGCCTCAAGTCCATGTTGTAATATCAGTGAACAGTATTGTGAGGTTTATGCTGCACTTTGAGAACTTCTTGCCCTTGTTGACTCAAAAGTTGAGACTGAAAGTTGATGCTTGATAAATCATTTCACCACAAGTTCCATTCAGTAGCTCTTCTGGAGCTTTGGATCAGTTACATGATCTTCTTCAGCAGATGGTGATAACGCAGAGGTCAGGGAATATTTGAACTTTGAAGCCAAAACACAAAATCCCTAAAAATGATCAGAGGAATGGAAATTTGAAAATCTACATTTCAGTGTAAACATGCCGACTCCATCTGCTGAGAAACATCATGTGATGTAACTGAAAGATCCACAATAGTTTGTGGTTTATTTGTTTATTTGCTTTTACTTTCTTTCTATTCTTTGTACCATTTTGGGCTAGGGCAACATGCAATAGTACTGGCTTCTGGAATTATACTGTAGTTTAGTCAGATGGTGGTGATCTCTGTACATGTTTAGTGACCTCAGATTGACCCACTTTTAATGTGAAGTCAAACAATGTGTGAGTGAGTGACTGGTGGAGCAGAAAAAATACCTGACAGAAACTTCTTAAAGGAGAAAATCAGCTCTCACACAGTAAAGGGGTCCTGCTGAGAGAGCAGTTTCCTACATATTCACATATTTACATGTAGAGGATTCTGAAAAGTCTAGTAGTTAACTGATCCAGTGATTTGTAACAGTTTGTTTTGTCTTCCTTGTTTGTTAAAAAAAATAATATAAATGCAGGTTCACCCAGCTGTCATAGAATATTTTCACTTTGAAGCCAACGTGGACATGAAGTCCTAAAAATGCTGATGAAGATGAATTTGAAAATCTACATTTCAAAGAAGACTGGGTGACTTCATCTGCTGGTTGCAGTCTGTTTTCTTTTTTTGTTGTTTCCAAGGTTAAGAATAATCATTTACTCTCAGTATGTTGGTGGAGTTTTGATTTGTATGTTAGAGAAAATGTGTTATTCCATATTCTTTATATATAGTATTTATGGATATAGTTATATCAAGAAGGTTACTTATTTCTTTTGCATTTTTATGATTTAAGTTGATATTTAGCTTTTCTATAGATGACATGCGTTTATATATTTAAAATACTATTTTGTGCTTTCAAGGATGTACTGGTTGTGTTGGACAGTCTCTGATCCTGAATGTTTCTGATGCCGATCTGTGTCTTCATATTTCCCATTAAATATAATTGAAATTGCTTTAATCCAGTATGATGCTGAGGTCAAAGGTCATGAACAAGACTTTTCTTATCTGCTTTCCCAGGCTGGCTACTCTGGAATATTTGGCAAATCAGAAAAGACAGTGAGATTATAAAAAGAAATGAATGGATCGTGAGAAGCTGTGATGGACAAAGTAAGATTTCTTTCTTTTTTTTTTTAATTGAGCTTATTTTGCTACATGTTCATTGGTGGTTAAAGCAAAAGTAGAGAAATCTTCATCCTTGTAGAAAACATTGTGTGTGTTTGTGTGTGTGTGTGTGTGTGTGTGTGTCCCCTCAGTGAAGTGTATCAGTCTCTGCAGTAGTTTCCAGCTGCAGCAGTCAGTTCAGTTTCTGTTCAGTCTGACTGAGGAAGGTTTTTGTACGACACTTTTTCACTGTGTGAACAACCACTGACTGTTGATTTCATGATAACTCTGACAGTAGTAAACTGCTGCATCTTCAGTCTGGACTCCACTGATGGTCAGAGTGAAGTCAGAGTTTGATCCACTGCCTGTAAAACGACCTGGAATCCCTGATGCTCGAGTGCTAGCATAGTAAATGAGGAGTTTAGGAGTTTCTCCATCTCTCTATTGGTACCAGTGTAACCAGTTAGAACCATAAATATCCTGACTGGTCCTACATCTGATGGAGACGGAGCCTTCTTGTATATATATATATGTCATTCTATGATACACACGTTCATTTTGTACAGTACGATGTTGCTGGACCACAAAGTCCAATAACACGGTTGCTGAATGTAAAATTTAATACAGTTTCCTCCATTATAAAGTTGTAGCTGTTGTTTCCCACAGTAATAAGGATTTGTACATTCTTCTTGTGTTAGCTCCTGTCTACAGAGACAATAGAGCCAATGTTGTATTCCCCAAAATAGTTCTGAGATTGACAACATTAAGTGGAGAGAGTTTGTGCTGAGATTGTTTTTCTGATTCCAAGGTCAAGAAAAAACTTTAAATGTCAATGTATTTGTTGAATTTTTTGTTGCATATAAAAAAATGCTTTGTATTGAGTTATAGTTACAGTATGTGTAGATGTAGTCAGATGAAGTCCGTGATTCATGATTTTTTAATAATTCCAATTGATATTTAGCTGTTCTTTTCACAACTGTCACGTCCCCGGCTTGTCTAGGGGCGTGGGACTAACAAAGAGAAATAAACCGGGTGGAAAAAACCATGGGTGACCCAAAACACGTCTAGTTAATGTATTTATTTTAAATTAGTAAAAAAAAAAAGGTGTTTAACAACTTAAAGCGATCTTTCATCCTATCAGAGATGATATGGGGTTTGTTATCTAAAGTAAATTAATTAACAAGTTATTCAGCGAAAAATATGCAACACAATACACGGTCTCTACGGCTCCCAAAGTGCTGGTGAGGCACATGTGGAGATCGCCGCTCCTCTCACTACACCGGCTTCCAGTTGGTCGTGAACACCGGGCCGACGGTTGCCACCGCAGAGTCACCAGACATACAGCGCGAGAAGGAGTTAAGATCACGTCTCGCTACGGACCACACAATAAACCACACAGTAAGTCATACAGTCTAACACAAGCAGCCAAGAAAGAGTGAGAGTCAGAGCACTTCACTGGCTCAGCTTGAAACCCACTGATGGCCGCTGACCAGCTCCAGCTGTGGGATTTACGCAGCGGCAGGCTCAGTGCCCAGGTACACACCTGCAGAAAAGAGACAGAGACACCCACAGCAACACAAGCACAACAAACAGACCTCACGGGTCGTAACAACAACATTTTTATATTTGAAATAATATTTTGTGAGTTGAGGGAGTTTTGTTTGGACCATTTTTTACCATGAAGGTGTCTGATGCTGATCTGTCTTCATATTTCCTTTAAACTGGAGCCAGAATGAGATAGAGGTCAAAGGTCATGGCCAAGCACAATAGCTGTTAAAGGAACAATGGTGACATTTTCAGTCCACTTAATGAAATTTTGTATGTGTTGACTGTGTGTGTGTGTGTGTCCTCAGTGAAGTGTATCAGTCTCTGCAGTAGCTTCCAGCTGCAGCAGTCAGTTCAGTTTCTGTTCAGTCTGACTGAGGGAGGTTTTTGTATGACGCTTTTTCACTGTGTGAACACATACTGACTGTTGATCCAATGATAACTCTGACAGTAGTAAACTGCTGCATCTTCAGTCTGGACTCCACTGATGGTCAGAGTGAAGTCAGAGTTTGATCCACTGCCTGTAAAACGACCTGGAATCCCTGATGCTCGAGTGCTAGCAAGGTAAATGAGGAGTTTAGGAGTTTCTCCATCTCTCTGTTGGTACCAGGCTAAAATGTGGTAGTTGCTCGAAACATGAACATTCTGACTGGTCCTACATCTGATGGAGACGGAGCCTCCCAGAGCAGAGCTCACTGCTCCAGGCTGAGTCACTGTGACCTGGCCTCTGGACTCTGAGGATACAGAGACAAAAACATAAAGCAGCGTCATGGTTTTGTGGGCTTCATTTCAGAGGGACGGATGTTCATAGAGGAGAG
>NW_025738723.1:0-1811 GCF_021292245.1 Micropterus dolomieu
GAGCAATAGTGCAAACGAATAGGAGAGTTAAATGTGGACTCTTAAACATCAGATCTCTCTCTTCTAAAGGTGTACTAGTAAATGAACTAATATCAGATGATGATATTGATTTATTTTGTCTTACTGAAACCTGGCTGGGTGATGGAGAATAAGTTAGCCTAAATGAATCCACCCCTCCCACTCATATTAATACTCACATTCCTCGAGGCACAGGCCGAGGAGGTGGAGTTGCAGCTATCTTCGACTCTAGCCTACTAATCAGCTCTAAACCTAAACTAAATTATAACTCATTTGAAAGTCTTGTTCTTAGACTTTCGCACTCAAGTTGGAAATCACTGCAACCAATTCTCTTCGTTATAGTGTACCGAGCATCTGGTCCGTATTCTGAATTCTTATCTGAATTTGCAGAGTTTTTGTCAACTTAAGTCCTTAAAACGGACAAAGTTATTATTGTAGGGGATTTTAATATTCATGTGGACGTTGAGAATGACAGCTTTAGTACTGCGTTTATCTCTCTGTTAGATTCCATTGGCTTCTCTCCGACTCACTGTTTTAACCACACCCTCGACATTGTTTTGGTGTATGGTATTGAAATTGAACATTTAGTGGTGTTTAAAGTAGCTGTAATTAAACCTCTTCTGAAAAAGCCCAAACTTGATCCGGATGTTTTAGCCAACTATAAACCTATATCTAACCTTCCATTTCTCTCTAAGGTTCTGGAGAAAGCAGTTGCTAAACAGCTGTGTGACTTTCTACAGAGCAATAGTTTATTTAAGGACTTTCAGTCAGGATTTAGAGCTCATCATAGCACAGAGACAGCACTGGTGAAAATTACTAACGACCTCCTTATTGCATCACACAAAGGACTTGTCTCTGTACTGCTTTTATTAGATCTTAGTGCCGCATTTGATACCATTGACCATCAGATCCTATTGCAGAGACTGGAACATTTCATTGGCATTAAAGGAACCGCTCTAAGTCCTATTTATCAGATCGATTTCAGTTTGTAGATGTTAAAGATGAGTCCTCCATTGCCAAAGTTAGTCATGGAGTTCCACAAGGATCTGTCCTTGGACCAATCCTTTTCACCTTATATATGCTTCCTTTAGGCAATATTATCAGGAAATATTCCATAAACTTTCATTGTTAAGTTATATCTATCGATCAAGCCAGATGAAACTCATCAGTTAGCTAAACTTCAAATGTGCCTTCAGGATGTTAAAACCTGGATGACCTGTAATTTTCTAATGTTAAACCCAGATAAAACTGAAGTTATTGTTATGGGGCCCAAGCACCTCCGTGACGCAGTGCTATGTAGCTCCACATAGGGGACACAGGAAGTGACATATAACACCTTCATGCGGCGAAGAAGCCCCCGCCGCATGTTTCACCTACGTGCACGAATTTTCTGTGGTACGTGTATCTTGTCCAGACGCACAAAAAAGTCTCTTGGAGCCATAGCCTAAACCCAACAGGAAGTCGGCCATTTTGAATTTTACGTCAAATTTTGGATGATTTACACACTTCGTACTTTAACGAACTCCTCCTAGGGATTTAGTCCGACCGACCTCAAATTTCTGCTGTGCCTTCTAAAGGAATTGACGATGAAAAGTTGTGCTATTTGCAAGTTTTCGTCAATGGGCGTGTCCGTGGCGTGGCGTCAAAGATCAACTCTTCGCCATGACACGGAAGTTGTCGTAGCTTCAGTGTACATGCTCACATCTGGACCAAACTGTACATGTAGGATGAGAGTCCCACCCTGAACACATGTACATGCTGATATTCACCCACAGTCATAGCGCCACCTGCTG
>NW_025738724.1:0-1517 GCF_021292245.1 Micropterus dolomieu
GAGACAGAGACACAGGTGGACTATGAGACTGTGAGACTGTGAGATACAGAGACCCAACTGTTCCCAATGAAGAGAACAGTGTGTGTGTGTGTGTGTGTTTGTCTCTCTCTGTGTCTGTTAGTAGTAGTACCAGGTAGTACTAGTAGTAATTAGTGCAGTGGTAGTGGTTGTAGCAGCAGATGCAGTACTCTGGATGCAGTACACTTAGCTTCATTCAAGAAATAGCTTAACGTCTGTCCACCAATCGGAACACAGGACCAAGTGTGTGTGTGTGTGTTTTTTATATATATATATATATATATATATATATATATATATATATATATATATTTTTTTTTTTTTTTTTAACACAAACACACACACACACAAACACGCTTACTGTTTTATTTATTTTATTTTTAATATATATATTTTTTTAAACGGGGCGACACGGTGGTGCGGTGGTTAGCACTGTCCCCTCACAGCAAGAAGGTCATGGGTTCAAACCCCGGTTGCCCCGGCCTTTCTGTGTGGAGTTTGCATGTTCTCCCCGTGTCTGCGTGGGTTCTCTCTGGGTGCTCCGGCTTCCTCCCACCATCCAAAGACATGCAGGCTAGGTTGATTGGTTACCCTAAATTGTCCTTAGGTGTGAGCATGAGTGGTTGTTCGTCTATGTGTGGCCCTGCGATAGACTGGCGACCTGTCCAGGGTGTACCCCGCCTTGCGCCTGATGTCAGCTGTCGCTTACTGTTTTATTTATTTATTTTATCTTAATTTTTAATATTTCTTCATTTTTTTAAACACAAACACACATACGCTTTGATTACTTTACGCTTTAATTACTTGTTTAATGAAATGTATGGGGTTGATTTTTCTTATGTTGTATGTATGATGCTTTGGCAATATTGTTGTTACACATTCATGCCAATAAAGCTAATTTGAATTGAATTGAGATAATGTGTGTGCGTGTGTATCTCCCTTTGATCTTTCTCTGCCTATTTACATCACCTGGGCAACCAGCTATCCTATATAGACAGATAGGAAACTCTCTCTGATACTTTGCCTCAAACAAACCTCCTCAGAGACTATAGGTTGTATCGACGAAATGACTTGACTGGGAGTGGCAGAAGGCATTTGTGAACAATACATCTATTTAGGGCCCGAGCACGACCGTGCGAGGTCCCTATTGAATTTGCTCGGATTATATTTAGGGCCCGAGCACGACTGTGCGAGGTCCCTATTGAATTTGCTCGGATTATATTTAGGGCCCGAGCACGACCGTGTGAGGTCCCTATTGAATTTGCTCGGATTATATATATATATATTTTTTTTTTCTTTTTTCTGCAAAGTAGGCTCAACTGACATGGCCTAAACATTCTCGAAAACTCACCAAAATTTGCAAACATGTCAGAACCGGTGAAAAATTTCGTATTCTACAAGTTTCGCACATGGGCGTTGCAAAATGACTCGCTAGCGCCACCTAGAAAATTGGAAAAAATTAGCCCCTCGTTCACGTTCAACCTACATGTACGAAATTT
>NW_025738725.1:0-21971 GCF_021292245.1 Micropterus dolomieu
GACTTTGGGTTATTGTTGAAACCTAGCCGTTTCTCAGTTTTCAGTTTTTGTGCTAAGATAAGATTGCGGCTGCAGCTTCATATTTACCGTATGGATACGAGAGTGGTATTGATCTACTCATCTAACTCTCCACCAGAAGGAAGAGGATTTCCCAAAATATTTCTATTCCATTGATGACACATAGGACAGAACTGCGCAACCTACGGAAGAATGTATCCCAGTGTTTAATGTAATTGTAATGAGGGACTTCAAAGGTCTTTTTGTGTTTTGATGCTAAGCAGTCCATACCTTGAAGTAGAGTTGGGCAATATCATGGTATATACCATGAGGATATTAATTTACCATACCGTTTACACCATGGTGTTTAACAGTTTAATATCTTAGGGTGTATTAGGCCATTATAGGCAATGCTACAAATTATATGTTTTATGGAAATATTGGTTTTTAATGATTTTTGCATCACTGAAGTAACCTGATATTTTTAGATTTTTGTTTTTCCTGGATGAGCCAAAAACATACATTGATTGTTTTGTCCATAAACAGTTTCTCTATAGATTGTTATAAAAGATTGATTATATTACAATATTGACATTAAAATAAAAAATTACATGTACCATGAAAGACGATTCTATCCATATCGTCCAAAGGTTGTTCCAATGTTAACTCATCACCAATGAACACCAATGAATGGATGTGAGGGAGGCTGTGTTTTGTTTTATAAACAACAGTGTATGGATAAGGAGGGAATGACAGGGTGTCACATTAAAAATCAATGCCGGTGTGTTTCAGAATAAACATGCTTTTTTGTTGTTAAATGGATAGAAAATTTGGTTGCGCCAACTCCAAAGTAAGCAGAGCAGCAACTTGAAGAAACTCTGTCAAAGACAGCTGAGAAATGAGAGCACATAAAGAGTGAGGGAACCGTCTCAGTGACAGCACAGTGTGGAGGGAGGAGGGGAGGGACACATGGAAATCAGCAAAAAGCACACTGAAGGTTAGAAAGAAAACTACAGTCTTTATTGGAAAATATTAGTATGTGTGGCACTGTGTGATAATAGTAATAATAAGAGTAATATCTCCTATATAACCATAGTAATACCATGCAAATAAAGACCAATGGCAAGGCCCGACCATGCTCTCTGTAGGGTTAACAGAACAGAAGCAGCATCCAATGAGTAGATGTGTATGCTTACAGCACATTTCAGTATAGCAGGGACATCTCTACACAAAGTTTACATTGGAATCTGCTGTTCAATGTGGAAAAACAAAAGTATAAAATGACCATGCATTAGGATCTAATACAAGAACATAAGGTAGAAAACCACAACCAAAGAATAAAAGACATTTTCATTCTAAAAGGAGATCTACAGCAGTGCAGGATATACACATCCCTGTAAAATGGATAGCATTCTGGAGGTGTCTGAGGAAAGACTTGAGAGGGGGCTGTGCATGACAGTGAATCAAAGAGGGGGGATTTTTTTTAAATGATAAAATTTAAGATTTAAAAGATGAGTAAGACCTGAGTCTCGCCAATTTATTGTGACTGACTAAATCGATTCAGCTAGCAGGAACAAAAGCTTTCACACATGGGTAGGATTATGACCAGCCGTTTGGACGCCACTGTAACAGGTGCAGTGAACCATCAAAAGGTGAAACTAACGTCCCACAAATGACTGATTTTAGTGCTACAGCTATTGGTCAATTGGTGAATGTTAGGGTTACAAGATTATTGGCATGATTTATAGAAGGTGATCATACAAGTGCTTTATTGATGACAAAAGCTGGTACAATGCACCTTTGCAAAATAGGGGATGGAGACGAAATTCGAAGAGTTCGATCAAGCCTGGCTGTAATCGAATCAGGGAGGATCAAAATGTATCCACTTTACAGAAATTTACAGCAGAATGTAGTCTATCCACACTGAATGGGAGAATCACAATGACATTCTGTAGTAAAGTCTAGTGCTACAATGGGTTATTCACTGAAGAGCAACATGACAGTTTAAATAAAGACAAACTGTTTTCTACAGAAGGTGTTATTCTTTAGTCTGTTACACAGAAGGATACGGTATGAGTGGGAACTCGGTTTTAATGCCAATGTCGTCTTCAGATGGAAAGAGGAAATGAGGAAGAAGGGGTTCACAATACAGCTAGATGCAGAGAACAGGCAGAGGCTACGGCAGACAGCAGCAGATGATCGTTAGCTACACAATGGAGGGGGACAAAGGTCTGAGAAATGCGGAATGTAGAGCCAGCCTCGATACTATGGAACAGGAAAAAAGAACACAAATAAAAGCACAATGAAATCATTGGTGCTACTGCATGTAGTTTTAACAATGCACGTCAAATTATTAAACTTACCACTATTATTATTACATAATCATCACAGAAAGCCTACTGCAATGGAGGATGATGTTAAATTATTCCCATTCAGCGAGTGTGATTATTCATTATGATTTATGCTGTTCAGATTGTCCCTGCTGGAACATTTCTGCGGAGCAATTTGCAGGTTTCATTTGACGTTTTTTCATCGGACAAACATCTTTGAGGGTTTTAGGGCAAATGCCACCATTTTATAGCCCATTTACAACAGCCAGCCTGAGCCCCTTATCTGAGGTACGGCCATTACGCTACCTGTGTTTAATGGAATAACCTTTAATTGACACTGACTCGTAAATATCAGGGTAACATGAGCGCAGAAAATCAACAGACTCGATGCCAGCTGCGCACAAAGGGGCAAACTCCCCCATGTCATATTATCAGTAGTCAGCACTGACTCAGATTCAGCAGCTTGCTTGGAAAATTAATGACAAATACAGACAGAGCTGTGGACATTTTTAATTAAGGCTGAGATAGTGAATGTGGCTGTATCAAGCTACTACCTACTAGTATTATTGAGTAACATTAGCTAGCGGTGACTGCACGGTTGCTGCAAACGCACGTAAACACCGCGCAGTGAAAGATTAACCGGACCGCGTTAGCACAGCTAAGGATAAGAGAAAAGCGGCGCTGCCATTTGACAGCTGCGGTCATTTGGTGAGGGTTAACAGGCCCCTGAAACACCCTAACACAAATGTTCATGTCTCTAAATGTCTTCAGTCCGGCTAAAGACGTTTTAACGGTCATGGTTTCGGCTACATTCACGCGTGCTACAGTTAACGTTAGCAAGACATCTACGCTAAACTGTCCAGATAGTGCTGCTTTGCTGCGTGTTTTTTGCTAGCAGGTGTCAGCTCTGTTTACATCGTTTCAGGGCATTTAAAAGACGGAATGCCGAGAAATTTGTTAGGGTTAGGTTGAAGAAATACATAGAGCTAGTCATACCTCTATTTCTAACTGAGCCGAAGACGGGCAGAACCAGATATCCAACATGTACTAACACCATCCTGGGTCCTTCTTTGTTGTGTGGGTAGCCAGTGAGACAGATGGTCCATGGAAATGATCCCCTCCAGTCCCCAGCACATTCAAACGGACAGGCTGCACTGCGTGCACACGCAGACCCGAGCAACCAATCACTGGACACCTCCGATCAGGACCCTCCGTCTTTGGTACCTTGCTCCACCAATGGGATGAGCGCCGGGGCGGGGATGTCTGTGTTTTGGACAGCCCGCCCCTCCATGACATCCACCAGCCCAGATAAGGTTCTCTAGTGGTGCTGGTTTCTTATCGAGGACCCTCAAATAGACATGAACCCAACCTGGTCAGATTTCATCCCAGCGAGATACATACCGTTTATTTAATATTTGTGGAAATTAAATATTACCCAGTAATCTGTAACATAGTATTCAGGTTTTTCTAATCCACTACAGAAGGGAATATTGTACTATTTACTCTACATTTGAACTACATTATTATCCAGCTATTGTACCTAAGTACATTGGTTTTACATAAAAAACATATTTATATAATAGGATGCATTATTTAAGAATAAAGGGCCTGCAAACCCACACAGGTGTTTTAGTCTGGTTGATAAGACCTGTTCAGGTTGGACCTGTGCAAAGCTATGCAGGGATTTACATGAGATTACCATTCTCATATTCAGCAGTGGCATGTATCCTACCTCAGAAATAAGGGCCTGCTTTCTAAAGACATTCAAATATTACCCAATAGTAACATTTCAGCAACATTTTCTAATGACTGTTCTCACTGAGGAGTCCTAGCTGGGACAGATGATCCAGTAGGCCCCAAAAGAACAAACAATAAGATGAAACTATAATTTCATATTCTGTGGTGGAAAGTAACTAAGAGCTTACTCAAGTGCTGTACTCTAGTACAACTTTGAGGTACTTGTACTTTAATTTATCTTTCTTTATACATTTATTTACATTTATTTTACATACAAAACATATGATCAACTTATATAATATGATACATTATTTAAGTTTAAAGGCCCTGCACACCAACTCTGCAATGCTGGGGTTTACATGGGGTCACCAAACTCCATGTACTAATAAAAATTGAACATTGAAAGTTTGAACTTGTCCAGCAACAAAGCTAAACAGGATTGCGAGGTAGGTGTTACCTGAGACCAGTCTGTGCATTCCCACACAGTCCTGAGAAAGACAAAAGTTACACCTCCTGTTGGGATGGACTGTGGGTGTCAAAACAATCAATAATAACAATCCGCTTATGTAATCTATTCAACACTCTGAAAGGGGCAGTTCAGCATAATGTGTTTTTACATGACGGTATTTCTGCTTTTACTCAAGAATACTCCGTTGATGTAGTTTTGCACTCCTATAACATTTTTTGACTCATGAGGGAGATTTTTTTTTTAAAAGGATCAAAATCAATGCAGCGTCAAAGCATTCCTTGTCAAAACCTGTGTGTAAAATCAGTGGAGTTCCCCTTTAAGTAAAAAAAATACTTCTCCCACCACCATAACTGTGTAACAAATGTCTTCAGTTCAGACCTCTGTCCTAATTAGACTACTTTTCACAGCCCAAATTGGCACCCACATTTGAGGGAGACATTACAAGTAGATTCAATTCATTCATCAGACTTCAATTTAACTGCAAAGTAAAATCCTCACCAGTTTAATTTCTCCTCCCTAAGCTTGATGGTGAACATCTGACACTCCTTTTTAGTTGTAATATATGGACAAAGACTACAAAGCCTGTTTGTAATAGGAATCTTTTGAGTTGTTTTTAAGGAAAAGACATCAGATAAATTTTAATTACAGTTTAATCATTTCTTCACGTTGGGGCCTAGTGGAGTAGTTGTCTCAGCCAAGACCGCTGAGAAGTAATGTAGCTGAATAGTCTGCTACAGATCATTAAGTAATATTTAATTCTCATCATAATTCCTTTGAACAACAACAACAATCTCTCCCTATGTTGTACCATTTTCCTACACAGCAGATATGCTGAAAACTGCCTGTGTCCTGAAAACCTCTTTGCCTTTAGTGTTAAGCCTGAAGGGTGAAGGAACAGATGGGCATGGGGAGGCTGGGGGTCACAAAACTCTTAGTCCCATATGTCCTCGTCTTCCAGTTCCCACCATCTAATGCTTTAAGCCTGTGGTGCCACACAAAGAGCCTTTCACTGTGTTTTACAATCAGTGCAGGTCAAACTACAGCAGTCAGTTCCCTTTACTCACAAATAACAGACCTTTGATATTTAACACTTTCAAACTATCCCTTTATACTACAAAACTGAATTCCTACTGCAATATTTGATTTTCTTGAAAATGTATTCCTTTCTGTCCTCACGTTCAAGAGTCACATTGCCTTCTATTTCAATGCAACAAATAATTTTAAGTTATTTTCATTATCAAATATTTTTCCAATGAATTGTTTAGTCTATCAAATGTAAAAAAATAGTGAAAAAGATGGCCATCACAACTTCCCAGAGCCTCCTTAAATGTCTTGTTCGACCAAAACCCAAAAATATTCAGTTTACAAGGATAGATGCCAAAGAAAAGAAGAAGCTGAGAAGTTTGAGCCAGAGAGTATTTGTTTTTTTCACTATTGCTTAAAAAATGACTTAACTGATTAATTGTTTATCAAAATAGTTCATGTAGTAGTAATGTTCTCAGAGCTAAATATTTTACCTTTGCTCATTAGAGTTCTCCAATTCTCAACAGAAATATCAAGAGCCGTCATTAATGTTCAAGTTAAAGTCAGCTCAGTGAGTCATTTTGAATAAACCTGGAAATAGCCTGGAAAAGCACAACACCGAATCTAAACCTGTATCATTTAGACCAATAAGACATCTGCAAGAAGGATACTTATTTCTTGCTTTTGAGAGAGAGCCAGCAGACTCACTACTCGGAGGCCATCGCTGTAAAAAATTTGCATACAGCTGATGTTGTGCCCCGAGGGTAAAAAGAGCTGGCTAAAGGGCTTTGGTTTTAGGAAAAAAGGCCCCGCAGAGTGAATTGCTCCACTCCCTCATTGTCCTCTTCATGCGAACTCCATATGTCCCCCTAGCGGCAGGTGTCACTGTATGACCCGGCATGCCACTTCTGTGGGTGAGGGTGAAGTTTTATTGTTCTCAGCGAGGCAGTTGTCTAGACTGTTCAGCCACAAGATAAAAGAAAACAATGACACATTCTCATAAAGTATTGTACCTATGATGGTAGTTCTCTCACTCGTCCACACAAGAACATACTTGTGCAACACTTTTTGATACACAAGACTTTGGGCTTCAAATACATTTATCAGTGCGCTGCCTTTATTATTATATCTAGATTTGAGGGAGAACTTTTAAAAGTAGATATGAAGTAACATTGTTTGCTAAAGTGGTAGTTAAAGGTGTCTGTAAGGATGAAAAACATGTAACAAATGTTACTGTCTTCAGTTCATAGACTTTAGTCCCCATTAGACTATTTTTGACAACCATGTAGACATTGATTCATCAGACTAAAATGAAACAAAATCCTCAGCAGTTCAATTTTCCTTCCCTAAGCTTGACACTAGACATCCTAACAATCACAGCACACGTCCAGACTAAGGTGGACTGCTTGTAAACAGAATCAGGGTTTTTTAGGGAGAACAAAATAATGTACTGTACAAGAGGCTCATTAAATAACGCTCTATTTATTTAGTTTTAAAATAGTTTCTTTTTGTTCTACAGACGTAATTTCAAGGTTGTCAAGGACTTGCAGAAGCAACAAAATAAACACTTTTTTTTGTTAATTTAAAATACTGACAGTAAATAAAACAAAAATAACAGAAGAGCAAGGCTAAATTACAGGTAATGAGGATAATATCTGACATGAGGTTAAAGATGTGACCAAACATGCTATGTGCAACCATAATAGAGCATCACTGCCCTAATTTTCTACCAAACCTCTATCACTACAGACATGAGTCTTACTAACATTTCATAATAATCCTAAGGAACAATGGCAAAATGGATTTTGCAAGCAGAAGTGGTCTGGTAAAATAATGGCCATTACAGTGAAAGCTGCATATATTGTATCTTGAGTTTGAAACAGAATTCATGTCATCTTATTTCACAACAAATACACTTACTTTCAAATGAAACGATTTATACTAGCAAAAATTCATAACGGGAAAGAAAAACTGAAAACAAATTTCATTTAGACTTTGGTTTAGTTCCTTATATTTAGGATTTTCCCTTCCCTTCTGTGACCAGCAGAAGTAAAATAATTTGATTCCACAATTCTCAAGAATCACTTTGTAAAGTAGGTGTAATTCAATATGCAATAAAAACAATGTGTGAGGTTGGATGATGATAAAGATTTACCAGCGTAGCTGCAGTACTGCATGAAGACAAAAATAAGACCACAGGGAAAGAGAGCAAGCGGGCCCTGATGTTCAGGGTAAAAACAGTTCATACAGTAAAAGTCTCTTCTATAAACGCCCCACACAAGGGCACAAACTCAACACCACTTTTATTTGTTTTATGTGTGCTAAATTCACATCTATTATTAAAATATTTATTGTTGAGATAGCAAAATCCACTGCTTTGTAAGGTAAAAGAATAAGCTTTATACGATTCAAAAAGAAAATAGTGCACATTTCAAGGCATTCAGGCCATCTTGCTTTGCAGTATTCAGTGGAAAATACATTTCCTCAGTTGTTATAAAGGGGTCCCCAGAGGTTTAAAGGTCTTTGCATTCACTCAGGATAAGCATGCAAACAATAAGTGCACCCAGTCAGCACTGCAGGGTCATACATTCACTGATAACTACGTCACCTGGGACACTCGTAAACTCTGTGGCTTCCAACATAAAACATGTCTCAAAACACGTTACATTTATTTCTAGTGCCAATACACCTTCACCACATAGAATAGTGTTGTGGTGGAAATGAGTTGTATTTCGTAGTGCGTTTGTAACAAGTGCGTTTGTATTTTCCCTCAGAATTGTGTTAACCAGTGGCTTTCTGTTTGTTTTCATTAAAAAAGGTCAAACTTATAGTAATATGGTAATAACAGAAACAAAAGCTCTGAACTTAAATGAAAAGATATTTTGGGAAATATACTTAATTGCTTTCTGGTGTAGCGTTTACACTAGAGAAGATTGATACCACTCTCATGTCTATCGTGCAGCTGGGAGCAGGTAAGCTTAACTCTGCACAAACACTGGAGACCGGAAAAAAGCTAGCTCTGTCCCAACTATTTCTAGACAACCAGTGGATACTCTGGGAAGTAAATGTGCCTGGCCAAGAAATAGTTCGGCACTCAATATGTCAACTATTCATCTTAAATTAATTAGATAAACGAAACCTCTCTTTGAAAGCACCGGAGTATAGGCGGTACCTATGCTGGACAGAGTGTAGTAAAGCAAAGCTTTCAATCCAAATGGAAATAAATGTGAAACCAGTGGTGAAACCTTTGAACAAAATTGACCCTAGACAGGTCCAAAGCAAACTTTGCAATCAATCTATGGTCTACTTGTACAACAGTATGTGATACCAGTTGCCATTTTTGTTTTTACCGCAGATAAAAATGCTGAAAATATGCCGTTTAGAGTCTGTAGTGAAGAAGGTCAACGGCCATGTTGTGGTACTGACCTGCTCTCAAGCAGCAACTTGAAATTTTCACTATACAGCTTGCAAGAAGTACACAAAATGACTACCTACATCCATTATCAATGGGTAACTGAGGTATTAAATTAAGGTAGGATATTGCTATCATTAACAGATAAATCACTCTTACATACATTTCCACCTGCACTTGAAGTGCTGTGCCATTTTATTACAACTAAATTCAGAGCTGACCAGGGAATCACGTCAGTAGAATGGCTTTGATACATATGATTGTTTAACAGTAAGTTAAAAACAGACAGTGCTCTGGAGCAGGAAGAGTCCACGAGCGGTTACAGGTGAGGCCGCAACTATAGGAAGGATTTCAGCTGTAACATGGAGGCAAGGCAAGAGGGATGAGGAGGAGTGAGAGGAAGAAATAAGGAGTCTTCAGTGTACAAGTTGATTAAAGTAGGTATTTGTGTCCGGCGTCCTCGTCGAGTGTGAGATCCACCACTTCAGGAGGGGACACCCAGTTGGGCTGAGGGGAAACAGTAGTCCAGAGCTGTGGTTGATTTGTGCTGTTTAACTGCTCCACTGAGTTTTCTTTCCAGGAGGACAGACTCTTTATCACCCCTCCGCAAGGGTGGGCGCATCTGGATTTAGAAACAAAGCAAATGTAAAAAAAGTTTAATTCATTTATAAGACCAAACAAAAGTCAGTTTAAAAAAATAAAATTTACCACTAAAAAGTCTTTACCGTGCTTTCTCTTGCACGCCTACTATTTCCACCTCGCTGTCAGAGGAAGCAATGTTAATCTGGCCCTTGTTGTGTTGAGAACTTCCCTTGTGCGACAGCTCTGCCTCCACGTGGCCTGAAACAATAAGAGGAACAGAGTCACACATTGTGGGGAGGACCAGAGTTGTAGAGAGCTTCAGGCCTTGCTGACACATACAGACTGCAGCTGCTTTGACACAAGAAGAACAAAACAATGATAAAACACTTGTGTTTGTGTGACACATTGGACAAAACATACAGAGTGGACTTTATATTCGTGTTTTGACAATGCCAGCTAGTCAGTCATAAAAGGTCAATTCCTGTCTTGAAGCAAGGCAGCAGAACTTTTTTTATAGCACCAAATGCAAGCCAGTGGTGTGTGGGATGAAGGCAATACTACTTCAAAGGCATCCTGCTGACATTAATAAGACCCCCCCCCCCACTCACACACACACACAGCACGCTGCTTATTGATGACACTCGTGCCTCTAAATGTCCCGTCTTCACTGAGAGGAGTGGAAATTATCAGTTTGGATTCAGTGGGTTTGTAACTGACCTGAGATAGAGCTCAGAGCTCTTATACACCCAGAGTGAGCTGCCATATCCTGGCCTCTGTGTGTTTTTAGCTCATGCTTTATCACCGTGGGCCGGACTGTCTCCACACTCATACTCTCCTGGTTAGAATCAGTGTCTGAAATATCATAGTGACCCACTACTGGAAGCCCGTCTGCAGAAAACAAAGAAAACACTTCATTATTCAAATCATGCCTGGGAATAGGAGGATTGTTTGGAACAGAGACTGGACACTGCATCCAAATACCTGCTAACTGCAGCATCTACACAATAAATGTACACCCTATTTTCTCCAGATGCAAAGGTTTACACCAAGATTGAACATTTTGGCTCATTGAATTTGACAGCACTAGTCTGACCTCTGAATAAGGTTATCACCACCTTTCAAAGCTACACTACAGAGGCTTTTATACTATAAGAATCATTGTGTTTGCAGTGTAATAAAAAAAAACATTTTGCAGCAATAGCTTTTTTTTCCTTTTTCTTTCCATTTATTGCTTTTAAAATAACAGCCATTCACATAAAAACTACACTAGAATACAGTCGTTACAAAACACTTCAAAATGATCTTACTCTGTGAATGAAATGTAGTGGGAATATAAAAGCCAAACAATGGAATAACTGTGGAAGAGCGGAAACATGCGTCTTTGTTCTACCCTGTAAAAAGGAGAAAAACACACACACACACACACACACACACACACAGACTTGTCCGGTGGGTGTGGGTGGGTGTGTGTGTGTGTGTGTGGGGGGCGGGGGGGTTGTCAGGACAGCATGTACTATGAGAGAGCACTGCCTATGAATAGCTGAAATAGGCAGGTACCAGGGTTACTAGAGAAACTGAGGACTTGCCAATGTAAAGGCAATGTATTAAAGATAGAAAAAGGACTAATGTAAACCAGGAGTGTCTCTTTGGTAAACAATGGACTGTCCTTAGTGTTGTTTCTAATGCACACAGTTTGGGATTGTATGCACAAGGCTCTCTTTACCATGTTGGTAAAACAGCTGATTTAAAAGGTAAAGGTAATTTCAGTTTTAACAAACGCAGGACAGCAGTTGTTGGATCCATTTAAAACCAAATGGCCGAAAAAAAGAAAAAGAAATTATGCGCTATGAAACAAAAACACCAATAAATCACACAATTTGAAACAAAACCATTAGGCCAAGAGAAAATAACTAAATAGATCAAATGTTCCATCAGTCACCATTTATCTGCACAAGCAAAGCTACACCTTGCACACATGCTGCTGATGAAAACTAATTTGGCCTTGCGCTCCCTATATACTACTAGAATCACATGCAAACAGGTGGGGAAACAATGCTTCCGGCATTCAGTTTTGGAAAACCGACAGTTATAGGGCTACATATACACATACAGAAAATGTAACACTTTTTTTTTTTTTTTTTTTTTTAAAACACATCCTAACTATAAATATGATTAGGCCAAAGATTCCTTCATCAATGCCTGTGATGGTTAGATAGTGTTTAGCAGTGTTAAGAACTGTGACACCATGGTCATCTACATCAGTAAAAAGTAGTTTGAGAAGAGGGTTGAGGAGTGTTTCCAACTCAAAGACCACAGGATCTGAACCAGAGAAGGCCACTTGATCACTTGGATCAGTCAGTTTTTAGGAGGTCGGTAAACATTGCCATGCACCATACTGCAGCTGTATTACTGCTGTATATTTGAGAGTTTGATGCCTGGGTTTTCAGTTTAAAGTCAAGCTGCGTAACAAACACACTTCCATGTGGAGACATAGGCCAAGCTGGCAGAGCAGTGCAAATAAAAATGAACTAGGCGAATATTACATGAGTGAAGATTTGAGGCTCTTGACATTGCAGCTAATGGCCACAACAAAGGAACCCATGCCTTATCCGAGGTTTATAATCTATACATAGGCTACTAATAATAAACACTGGGAGTCAATCCTCCCTCACTAGTTTCTTGTTACTGCACAAAGGCAGTGATAGCAGCAAATGTAACAGAAAGGTAAACATAAAAAAAAATAAAAAATAAAAACTTATTACGTAATAGGATTTTAGAAAGCAAGAAATTGTGTAGGTTAGTATATGGTGTTTATATTTATAGGCAAATATGTTTAAATGTTTTGATGTTAGTAAAGCTATGCCACCAAAATACTTTTAAAAAGACCTGAACCAATCACAGGTGCAAATAGTTCAGGGGAAAGAAGGGTAATGCAGAATGCTGAACCTAATGTCTAAAGAAACAGTACTATGATGCTCCATCTATCATTCCCAGCATGAAGTCAGAATGACAAGGCACATGCTATTAAGCAGCAGCACCCCACCTTGCTTTGTCATGACGGCTGCCCAGGTGCTGTAATGCACCTTCTGTATGAACGACATAATCAGCTACTCTGTTTATGTGTGTGTACAGCCGGTCAACATAACAAACAAGCCATACAATAAGCAATACAATAAGAGCCCTGACTCAACCGTCTAAACCGTGTCCGTGTCACAGATGATGCAGAAATCAAACAGGTGAGTTGAATTATTCAGAATGTCAAATCTCACAGTGATTCAGTGCCAGCAGATGCACCGGGCCTCAGGTCTGCTCAGAGTCAAGTTCAAATGACAAGATCAGGCCCAGCTGCTGTTGATGGTGTTTCTGTTTAGTGACCTCACATCATTTACTTATTAATACCCAATGCCATGCTTTCTGCATCAACTAGTTCTACACTTGGTAGGATCAAAGTATGAAACAGCGAGGAGTAAAAGTAGAAGTGTAATCTAAACATTCAAGAGACCAGGGTCTGGAACACCTAGATTTCCATTCTGAGTGACCACTTCAGGTAGGATGTTGTTGTTATTTATGGGGGTGGGGTTGAGAGTGTTGCTCTCTCGTGCCAACATATAGGCAGCCATAGTCTCTGCAGACTCTGACGATGGCAAATAAGAACTGGGTGGGGAAGGCCGTGCCCCCTGGGAGGGATGCTGCTGCCCCTCTAGGGCATCACTTGAGCGTTTGGACGAGTCGTTGTCCGAGTCGAGGTGTGCAAGCTTTTCCATCCAGATGCGGAAGCGCTCCTCAGTCTGGCGCTGCATCACAGCAAAGCGCGTCATGGCCTCCTCCAGAACACTGCCGATGCCGTTCCTGTCCCACGAACCGGTGTCCAGCAGCCCATGAATGTGGGCGCCCACTCTGGATCTCTCCGATGCACGTCTGAAGCCAGCTTTAAAGACATTGAGGCCAAGCCATAAGAAAATACAGTAGCACGTTCATGCTTCGGAGGTGGACTTTTGTATTAAAAGAGAAAATGAGTTTGCTTTTGGTTACGTGCAGATCGACTCTTTCATGCTGATGGACTACATCATGCAGTTGTAGCACTCAAATCTGTGTTCGGGATGTAAAAATGGTTGAAAACATTTCATGTAGTACAGATCCCTAAAGTAAGATAACTGGATGTCTTACACAACTGATTCAGAGATTGTGGTTCGGAAAATGTGTTAACTAGATACTGACGTAAACACATCGATTTAAGGCAAATTTATTACAAACTGTTGATGAAGGGCAAGAGACATGTCCAACTATATTTTCTAAAATAACTTCAAACATCTTAGTAAAATTTGCTACAGGGTTGGTATCAGCCAATACCTTGTAAAATACCTCTAAAGTGCTTCTGAAATATAATGTAAGTTTAGATAAACTTGTTCCACTCTGGAAACAAACTAACAATAATTTATTAAACAAAGACCATGACACACCGGGATAAATTCTCGATTTAATGGAAAAGAAAAACTGCCTACCAGAACCAGTCCAATAGAAATATATTCTAAGAAATGCTATCACAGTGAAAAGATCATTAACGACTTCACCTCCAACAGCAGCAGCAGGCAGTGGGTTGGTAAATATCACCCTGCTAGTAGCTAGCCTATTTATGGAGAACTCAACTCACCCACGAGATTTCTACAATCATCAGGAAACATTAGATTAATGGAAGGAACAAACACAGGACCAATGTGCAGACAATACTCTAACTTTGGGCTGCACGATTTGAATAAAAAGCCATTTTGCGATTATTGTGGACAATATTGCGATTTTGATTATAATGGAAGAAATGGTACTATGAGTCTACTTCCTTAATTATCAAAGAAAATGCACAAAACACTGATATTTTTAAATGTGTAATTCTCAACTTGAACAAAACGATAAATATTTATAACATTAACTGTCAAAACAGATGTAAAACGCAACAAGGAGCGCGTTGTTCTATGGAGGAGTAGCCTAGAAAGAGCAAATATTGGCACATTGGCATCCTGGCTCTGGCTAAATTTACATCTGTCCACTGCAGAGACACTATCCACAACCTGAAGGAGGAACTAGTATACATCAGTGTAGTAGTATAATATTATAACATTAAATAAAGAGTATAATGTCAGTTAATTGTATGCTGTGAATATAACAATTAATTACTATATTCATTATAATTTCATACAATAGTAAATTATTTTACCTCTGGTTGAATATTAAATCTAGTTACACCCATTTCATTTCTGTGGGTTATTTTTATTCATTAAATCCTTGTGCAAGCAAACGGCTCTATATTGGTCTCTAATTTGTTAATGCTGAATACTAACTTGTCAGTAATCATTTTGTTCAACATTTGGCATTTTTTTATAATGTCCCGCCCCATTCAGGCTGCGATTGGTCAGCTGACAAAAAGTGACACTGTCAAGCACATCGGCTTTATGAAAAGTTGAACAACAAAAGGCAGCTAACGTTAAACGGCCAGCAAGCCAAACCCAAACCTTCCTTATCTTCTCACGACTTCAGCTGCTGTCAACATCTCTCTGTCTCTGTCACCGGAGCACCGGCATTTCTTTCAGTGCTCCGGTGGCGAGTCTGACTATGTTGTGAACGATTATCGGCGGGGAGGGGGGTTACAGTAGGTTGGTTTCTTAAAAATTTACTTGCACACTACTCATAAATCACTTTTCTGATTGCACGTAGGCTTATCTGTTTTTAGACGCACATGCGAGAGCCCAGTGGGGGCGTGGATAATGAGCAGACTGCAGCGCAGAGCGTCACACACACCTTTTCTGTTTTATTAAATCGCACCCTTTTTGCGGTTATGTAATCGCACATGACACAATTGCGATTAGATTAATCGTGCAGCCCTACCACTGTTTGTCTGCTTGTTTATTTTTATTACACACTTCTGTGCCTGAGTTCACAGCATACAGACCTCCTCAGTCAGAGCTACATATCCATCAATACTCGCTAGTCGATGACCAGAGCTATCTGACAAATCAAAATGTGCTACAGAACCCATTATAGAGAAGAGAACCACCTGTTAGTCTAAAAAGCTTCACCGCCCCCTGTGTAGGCAGAGTCAAGTGTATGAAAGACAATTCAAAACCTGCAAGCGAGACAGAGCAGCAGGATAAACTAAATGCCTTGCAGTCTTCGTGTGATGCCGACATTCACTAAACCCCTCTCAATAGAAAAGATAAATGTTTTAAATTGACTTTCGAGCAATCTAATTAAATGACACATTAAATATGATTTCATGTCTAAATTCTCAAGTATAAGACAGTTTTGTTTTTTTTAACCAGCAAACCAATGCTGAACAGTAACTGCAGAGTCTTGCAACTCCGACTAACACAGTGAGATTTGTCTATTTACAGCAAAGGCTGAGGATATAAATGGCTTACTTGATGAATAGCAGAACTCTATAACATACGTTAGAATAACAAAACTCAGTTTATATTATTCTATGAGTTGAAGAATGTCCACTAGACTTCCACAGCATGCAAACAATGAGACAAAGTTCAAATAAAACATATTGTACTACGTCATGACTGGCCATAGACCCTTCTAAACATACAGTCTAAGTATCTAAAGACAATGGTGAATGAAGGCAGATGAGTGAAAAAATAACAACAAAAAGAAAGTGAAAGATAAAAAAAAATGCAAATAAAAAAAGTACATGAACTGATCTGTTCTATGCCCTATCACATGCTCTTACTTTATATCTGGCAAAATAAACATTTGGTTTGGGTTTGCCTGGAAATTTAAAGTCATGCAGGCAACCTATTATTGGTAAACTGTGTTTAACTGATGGCTAATCATCTTTGATTTTCATGAACTGTAGGCCTATACATTTTCTATTACTATGTGATACAGTGTTTTACATATCTAAGTGGCTGCTACTGTTACCCTGGACAGTGGCAGTAGTACTGTGCTATAAGCATGTGTAGTGAACATTGGGTGTTACCTGAAATATCTGTCTTGATTGTCTTGCTACCTCCTGAAGTGTCATCATCGTCATCCTCAGAGGAGCTGGTGCTGGAGTCACATGTGAGCTCGCTGTCACTTGTACTGCTGTCCTGCAGCAGGTTATACTTCTTCCGTGCTGCTGCTTCTCGTTTTTGCCTCAGCAAACGCATTCGCTCCTTATGTTTTTGGCTCCGGTGACCTTTCACTTTTGCCATCTTGCCATTGGTTTGTTTTTCCTGCCCTCCGGCGGCTACCATGGTGGGCTGGCAGCGGTTTTTCTTTGCAACCATCGCATTAGGAGGCATCTCGCTCTCCGAACGTGAACGCCGAGACTTCCTCCCCCCTGTGGCTGGGGCAGATGTTTGCCTTCCTGCTGCCTGCCCAGGATCATTTGTAGCTTCCATGTTGCCCTCTGCTCCTACGGGAGGAGCAGCACCTTCTTCCCCTGAGGAGAGTGTGTCTGAGTCAGCAAGGTGGCCACTGGAAGAGGGGGAGAGCATGCAGGGGTTTGAGGAGTCACTCTCGTAGATATGATGAGATACGGGCTTGTCACTCCCTGTAGAAGCATGCTGGGACTCTGGGGAGTCTCGGCGGAGCTCCTTCATCAAACATGGCATGGAGAGGAGACTCTGCTCACCCTCTGTATGGAAGGGGCTGTCTGCCTCCTTTTCCCTCGGTGGTGAACTGGTACTAGTGGTAGTCTCTGTTTTCAGAAGCTCATCCTGCTCTCCCTGAACAGAAGCAGTGGCTGATTGTGCTTCATCGAGGCACTCTAAGGGGCACTCAGCATCCACAAATTCCTCTGCCTTCTCTGAATCAGCCATCTTCATGCTAATTAAGCCCAGAGCCCAAAGGTCCAACAAACATGGACCAATGTGCCTGGACAGTAGCTCACCTGCTGGAAGAAAAAACACAACACTAATTCCATAATATTTTTTTTCTTCTTTTACTAGGCACATTTTTCTTGCAGTAAGTAATTGTTCTTAAAAATTTACAAATACAATGTGTAGAATGTATTGCTGCAAATGATTAACAATAAACCACGGAGTTAGCATCAAATGCAAGGTTTTTACCATTACTTAAGTTTCTCATTTAGCAATATTTAAGCGCACTATTACATATAACGTTAGTGGACATTTCTTCTTAAACATGTAACGTTAACTTAGCTATCCACTTCAACTACATTGCAAAACAATTGTCGCATAAAAACACTCATTTTAAACTTATTTTTCACTGGCTCAACATGTTGCATAACTACTGACTGTCCATATATCAAAAACAACCTCTTTAAATTGTGTGCAACAATTTTGCAAGAACTTTGAAATGACGATGTAACTGGTGTTCAGTTTGGGTAGCTTGTAAGAGCAATGAACATTAAGTTACGTTTACATAGATGTTTATTCTACGTTTACGTCTCACGCAGCCTACGAATGATATCATGAAAGTCTAGTATACCTCATCAGCCATATTTAACTAAGCGTGTGTACTTTTCTTGGTGACTTAAATAATGACTTTAGTTGGTGGTGTCTGTAGCTAGCTTAGGCTAACGCAGGCTCTAGGATCTAGACGCTACTTTTAGCTGCGTAGTGAAGCTAACCTCGGTCATAACCTCACACTCTGCAAACTTGGCGAGAAGAAAAGTCATGGAAAACGTTCAGGTTGCAGGACAGCTGCCTCGCACGACCCTATAAATGGAAACAGTATCTAGCCGCCCAGAGGCGTAACGAGCAGGATAATGCCAGCAGCTAACAGCTAACGCTATCTCAGTCAATGCGATAGCCAACTTAGCATTTTAAATCGGCTGCGCTAGTTGCAACTTACCGCGGCGTTAGTTATATTCTTCTTTTCCCAGTGTCAGACTTTTCCACATCTTCATTAATTTGTAGCCTCTTTGATTTGCGACACACAAACAATGCACTGCTAAAATATACTTAACTCCTTTACAATTTGGACGAATTTGAACGTGTTTTGGCGCAGTGTGATCGCACCTTCGCGAACCCTGTTAGCAGCTAGCTATGTGTTTATTTTAAAATGTCTTCATCAGCCGTCAGTCTTTCACAAAGCTACGTGCGCCACTTCCGGGCCTTTTCTCGTGGTCGAGCACCCCTGTTGGTCGGATATTATTACTACAGGCTGGGAAAATACCGCAGGACAAACAGCAGAGAGAGAGAGAGAGAGAGAGAGAGTAATCAGTGGTGTATTCCTAATAGTTCTGACTCAGGAGTCACCACAATTTCCCTCACATTACAGTAATAGAGGAGTGTGTGAGGGTATGTGACAGGCTAGTGGTGGAAAGTAACTAAGTACATTTACCCAACGAAGGTTAAAATCAAGGGCAACTGGACTTGGTTGAAGATACTGGAAGACGTTTCGTCCCTCATCCAATGGACTTCTTCAGTTCTGACTGACTGGCAGGTCAACCGCTGGTTCGTTAGTGTTCCTTGTTGCTGTGACGACAGTCGTTACAGTCGTTGAGACTACCTGTGGCCAAGACTGAACGACCATCGTTGGTATCTTCACCTGAGGCCAATAGGTTACGTTTGTTGAGTTTCCTGGGAAGTGACAGGAAACTCAACAAACGTAACCGTATCGATGACCCGGGCCAACGACCCCACTGAGGTTAAATAGCTGAGTTTCCCTGCCAGTCAGTCAGAACTGAAGAAGTCCTTTGGATAAGGGACGAAACGTCCTCCAGTATCTTCAACCAAGTCCAGTTGCCCTTGATTTTAACCTTCGTTGGATAACTATGACCTGGATGACTGAGAATCTTCATAGACATAAGTACATTTACTTACGTGCAGTAGCCTATTTAACAACAACTGTGAGTTACAGAGTATTTCAGTTGTATCCTACTGTATAGTGTATTTCTACCCCACTATATTTCAGAGGAAAATATTGTACTTTTTATATTTATATAACAGATTTATTATATAAAGTACACATTGTTTACTAATTATAATTGCTATACATGCCTCTGGAGCAACTAGGGGTTAAGAGTCTTGCTCAGGGACACAATGGTGAATGTGTCACAGGATTGAACCCGGGTCTCTCACACCAAAGGCCCTGCTGTCAGTACTTCTGAACTTTTACTTAAGTACTGTAGTAAGAGTAAAGTTTTGAATGCAGGACCTGTAACCAAGTATGTTTATGTTGTAGTATTGCTACTTTTACTTAGAATATAGCACTGATCCTACAGTATGTCATGGTCAGATTAACCTGGTAGGAGGCTCTGTGGCAAAAATGAGACACTGGGTCCCATTGTGCAATGTTGCAATTCATCAAACTATCACAAAACAGCAAAACACACAGGGAATCGGCCCACACATTTTTGGTGTGACTTTTGTTGAATCTCTATTATTGAAAGTCTTATTAATGTAACCTGCGATATGAGCAAAATATTGTATTTGCACTTTTTCCTGCATAGTAATGCATCTGCTGCTTTTTATTTGTCATTTATTATTTACTATTTATTAATACAATTATGACCCATCCGGCCTTCGACAATATTACGCACCATACGGTTTTTTCAACATAAAACAAAAATAAAAAACAAAAAAAATAAAGAAAAGGTAATTTATTTTGAAGTACTTCCGGGTCACTGTGACCTTTCTACAAATTGGTTACCGTGTCCGCCATCCTTCTCTCCCCGCTCCGGAGCAGGATAGACTCGGTAGGACACCAACATGTTGTCAGTACGCGTTGCAGCGGCCCTTGCCCGCAATCTCCCCCGACGGGCTGGATTTGTAAGCAACTCTAACTCCTTTGTGTTTCGATTTGTGTCAACTTTCTTCAGAGAAATCCCGACTGTATTCAGTGTAGAAACCAAGGCGGTGTTGTGCATGCACACGTCTTTACACCGGAGGACACCGGGCCCTTCACATTGCTAGTTCCTTCTGTTAACATTAGTAGCTGACAGACTTCAACAAGCCGCCCTTCTGCTAGTACAGTAACGTTACATTATTAAGGATGACTGGACGAGAAAATTAATCTCTTAGCTGTGTGTTATGGTGTTAATGCATTGTCATTGGATATGATTAATCAAACGTGCCGTAATGACGAATGTGTTTTGGTAATGAAGGTCAGCTTTGTCTGACTTCGCATGCTAGCTTTCACTGCAAAAAGCATTTGCTATGCTAAGCTTTGTAAAACTGTTTATGTATAGGGGAGGCGTATATAAATACTTTTCTGTCTGGATATTATACTTCCTGGCTAGTATTGGTGACGACTCTCCTGTGACTCTGCAGACTGCATGACCTGGAGCCCTTCTCAAATGTTTTAATATATTAGAAGAATACACAAGTTAAGAAATAATAATAGTAGAAATACTCATGTCTAATTTAGATTTTAGCTACTAATAGTCATTTAGAATTGTATTTGAGTGGAAATGGCTCATATAATTTATTTGGGTTTAGTCCCAGCTTGTGCCTCTCATGCACTAACTTTACATGAGTCAGAGATAAGCATAACTGTTTGTCTGAAAAATTAATACCTGGTGGTGTTTGTAAAAAAAAAAAAAAACCCATGAAGTCATTTAACAACACATATAGCGGTGTTTCCAAACTCCTCAAAGACTCTTCTAACAATTTGGATGAAAGAATAGTTTGTCTGCTGACATACTGTGTTCTCTTTGTAAGAAAGATATTGCGCCTTTTTTTTTGTATACAGACAAATATAACTGATAATAACATTTTTATATTAGGGGGGAGGATGGCGCAGTGGCTAAGACACATACCTTTGTCCACCACTGTGACATGACATGTAACCCCTAGTTTCTCCAAAGGCATGCGACCTCTCGCGTATATACAGTGAGGAAAATAAGTATTTGAACACCCTGCTATTTTGCAAGTTCTCCCACTTAGAAATCATGGAGGGGTCTGAAATTGTCATCGTAGGTGCATGTCCACTGTGAGAGACATAATCTAAAAAAAAATATATCCAGAAATCACAATGTATGATTTTTTTTAACTATTTATTTGTATGATACAGCTGCAAATAAGTATTTGAACACCTGTCTATCAGCTAGAATTCTGAATCTCAAAGACCTGTTAGTCTGCCTTCAAAATGTCCACCTCCACTCAATTTATTATCCTAAATTAGATGCACCTGTTTGAGGTTGTTAGCTGCATAAAGACACCTGTCTACCCCATACAATCAGTAAGAATCCAACTACTAACATGGCCAAGACCAAAGAGCTGTCCAAAGACACTAGAGACAAAATTGTACACCTCCACAAGGCTGGAAAGGGCTACGGGGAAATCGCCAAGCAGCTTGGTGAAAAAAGGTCCACTGTTGGAGCAATCATTAGAAAATGGAAGAAGCTAAACATGACTGTCAGTCTCCCTCGGACCGGGGCTCCATGCAAGATCTCACCTCGTGGGGTGTCAATGATCCTAAGAAAGGTGAGAAATCAGCCCAGAACTACACGGGAGGAGCTGGTCAATGACCT
>NW_025738726.1:0-15797 GCF_021292245.1 Micropterus dolomieu
CCAGCCGCAAGTACTTCAGTGAAGTCGCCTTGCCCAAGCTGTACAACATTACACGAGAGAAAGTCAGCAGAGAACTGGGGGAGCTGTCCTTTTATTCGGCAACAACCGACATGTGGTCGTTGTTTACATTACTATTTTACCCAAGACAGAGGTGTTGCCTCTTTAGGTTGTTATTTAAAATTCTATGCAAAGTGCAATAAAAGAGAATATTTTTTGTTTTTGGTTTGAAAAATTTAATTCTGCTAAGAGTAAGATGTGCATGTTCATGTCATGTATCCCTGTATGTTGTTGCATTGTTTGGGCTAGACACAATGAAAAATGTCACTGTCTAGTTTTCCTCAGATTTTAATATATTGTTAATGCTTTAGAAAATGGTGCTACTTCATCCCAGAAATGGGGGTTACATTTGTCTTGCATTTGATTAAATAAAAGAAAAATTTGCTTTAAGTAGTCTGTCGTTTGTACTTATTGCTTTCCTTAAGTAGGGGGGGAAATCGGAAAAAATCGTAAATTGAATTAAAAAAAATAAAATCAGAGAATTTATTTTTAGGCCATATCGCCCAGCCCTAATATTGCGTCATATTCTTACATACAGTACCTTTAACTTTGTAAAAAAACTGAAAATATTAAGACATCTCTTCCTTTCAAAAGATGGTATTTGGTAAGTAGTAGCCATGTGATAATGCAAAAACAGTTTGCAAAAAATAAACCACTTATTATCAGAGTTTTTAATCATCAGTCACTGATGCAAGCATTTCTGAATAAATCTGATTGGAGCTTAACTACTGGGCCTCCCAAATGGAAATCCCAGAGTGTACAGCAGCTGGTGTCGAGTGCTGATATGTGATATTCACCACCTCAAGTAAACTTTAACAAAGACTCGCGGTCAGCATCTGCACAGTGAAACAGGAGAAGCTCAGCTAACCTGTCAGCTGACAAGCCAACCTGTCTGCCTTACTGCTCTTACATAATGAATAAACAACAGGCGCATCCTGCTCTTATCGGCTCTATCCATAATTGCACTACAGTGTTTCTGATATTGTATTTATTTGTTTCTGTCCTTAAAGGTCCAGTGTGTAATATTTCTGAGGCTCTATTGACAGAAATGCAATATAAGATCCATATCTATGTTTTCAGTGGTGTATAAAGACCTTACATAATGAACCGTTATGTTTTTATAACCTTAGAATGAAACATTTATATCTACATAACCGCGGGCACCCCCTGCTGTGGAGGTCGCTGTATTTTGTCGTCATGTTTCTACCGTAGCCGTCAACGAACAAACAGCGCTACAGAGCGCGTTTTGTCATCATGGCGTTCTTCTTCTGCTTGTGTAATTCCGATAGTGTAGACGCCTGTCACTACATTGAATACGTACAAAGAAGAAGAGGGACTAATAATAATAGTAATTTACAGTCTCTGAGTAGTCTTCTGGTTTATTAGAAGTAAGAAAGAAGTGACATTTGGACAACTGAAGGAGCACACGTGTTATTTAGCACGAGAGCCGACAGCCAGACGGAGTCGGGACAGACAGCTGAGCCAGAAATAACGGATTTTGTTGATTTTCCTAGATGGAAGGCTATAATGTTAATGTGGGACAGATGTTTTCAAAGCGGAGCTGATGTTGTTTGTTTTCTGCTGGACAGGTAATTAACTGTTTGTCAGACTTTAGCGATGCAAAAGAAAACTGTTGTTTGATAGCTTTAGCTATTAGCTGACCATAATCACAAGAGACTTGACATGTTTCCCCTGTCAGTGGTGTGAAATATGGATTCATTTCATGGCGCCTACTTATTCTCCAGCCTGTGGTTTGGCTTTAATGGTTACGGTTACGTTAGCGAGACAATCAGCTGATCAGTAACATTAATTGGCAATAAAACCTTAACGTTAGCTAAGAGCATGGAAGCATCAGCCAGCTAAACTTTTACCGACTGGTAGAAAAACATTTATTTTTAGTTTATTCTCCAGCGCTGTGCTTTGGCTTGTGGTGTTATGTTAGTTGGATTCATTTCATGTAGTGACTCTCTCTCTCTCTCCAGCGCTCTGTTGTTGGCTTTGTATGTTACCTTTGTGAGAATCAGCTTATCGCTAATTGGCAATAAAACTGCAGCTTCCAGCTTCGGAGCTCAGATCAGCCAGCTAAACTTTTACTGCGCTGGTAGAAAAAATATGTAGTTGGATTGTAATTTCATGTAGTTCTTCTCCAGCGCTCTGTTATGGCTTTACGTGGGCAGAAATGTGACGTTACCTTCCTGAGACAAACAGCTGATGAATATTATTGGTAATGAAAGGGTAACAGCAGAAAAGCTCAGATCAGCAGCTAAACTTCACATTTTACTGCCCTGGTGGAAAACATGCATTTCTTTTTACTGCTAATGGTGATATATAACAAGACCGTGTGCCTATCAAGTGACCAATAATAAATACTTTTCGAATTTGCATTAAAAAAATGTTATTGGATAGTGCTTCCCTCTGTGCACACAAATATGTAATTTGTAATTTCACATGCTAAATGCCCATGAAAACATTGCACCGTTTTACCACACGCTGAAATTATGGCTGTCAGTACTACTTTGTGTGTCTGTTGTATTTCAAAAAATTAAAAAGACATTTTGGTAATATTTGCATGGTTATCTAATTAAGCAAAGTGAGAGGAGCCTTGATCCTCCCCAGCCAATGCCTTTGTAAACGTCATGTATTATGTGGTTTATAATGGGCTGTAATGCAGAAACAGTGAGGCTTACATTGTCCTGGTATCTGTCAGTGGTCATACTGGATGCACTAGATGTGATAGTTCTTGAGAATTTCTTCATTTTCATTTTCTTCTATGTTAGTCCAGATGAGCCAACCCTCCCAGGATGTAAAATAATGTATTACACGAGTATGAGACATCATGTAGCACTTCATTTCTTCATGTGGCTGTTGTTTATTAATGACAATAATATTCCAAAAAATATTTGGCTTTACATAATTTATATAATTTCTTAATATATCTAAATGAAACCTCATTTCTTGACTGGCAATCTCATAGATGACATCAGTCATGTCCTGTCTCAGGCACTGTAGCTCGCTTGGGTAGGGGAGGGGGGGTGCAGAAGCCTCCAGGGCCAAATACATTTTTCAAGTTCCTAACAAGTACAAATTTAACAATGCTTTGATTTTTCTACTAAATATGCCTCTTTTAGCTCATTCTGTTGGTCCCCCAGCTACACATACAGTCTATGTGTAGTGAGTATATGATGTTGAATGTATTGTTAGTTTCACAGTTCTCCAATATAAAAGCTAAGATATTTTTTCTCGGGAAACTAAAACAGAGCTAAGGAGAGTAAATACTGCACAAGCATTCCTTATGGTGTACTGAAACACACCACAAAGTGCTATGTGTGCCAGATGTGAAAGTAACTGTTAGCTAGCATATTAGCCATAACATCTTGTGTTCAACCCCTGCGTTAGCTATCCCAGTTGTCTACAAGCAAGCCTAACTTTATGAGTAAAATTGCTATTATAATTACAAATAAAAAATAGTATCTGTGCATTGTATTTTTAAATAAAAAATCTAGTTATGCTTCTCTTTTGTATTGTAATTCTTAGGCTTCACCTTCTGGGTTGATTTCACCTCAAGAGCAGGTCTGCCTCTGAAAACAGTTTGGGTTACATCTACATTGTCCGCCAACATGAATACCAAGTGTTTTGTTTGGATTCAGACAATTTATGTACTGAATACTGTCATTTAAAAACATTTAGGTCAGTGAGAGATTAATAACGTCAGTTTTAAAAAAAATCTGGCTGATTGTTCAGCCCTACTTCTAGTGTTGCACGTTTGTTCCATCTTCATTATCATGTCACCCGTCAAAAAAGAATGGGATGATATCCTAATCCCCCTTATACTGTTTCAACACACACACACACACACACACACACACACACACGCACACACTCACACACAATGACCTGGCCTTGATTGATAACACACCCAGCTTAAAGGTTCTGTATATGAGATTCTGAAAATGAATATGGCAGAAAACAACTATTTGCTATGTAAAGATACAGTGGAGTGATGGCGTCCTGAGCAGGGAATGACGTAACAACCTCTCTGTGTGTTGTCATCTGTGAGTTTTTCTCAGTGGAGTCTGGTGAGCCGTAGTGTAGGGTTGTTTTGGTGGTCTGAGATGCTGATGCTCTACTATTTAGTTGTTAGTCATTTAGTTGCAGTGAATGTCCCTTACAGCTTCTTTAATCAAACAGAATGGGCCTGCTTACACATGCACATGGCCCATATTCCTGGGAGAGAGGGGAAGAGTTCTCTGGGGAGAGCACTGATCACATACACAATCACACCGCTACAACTGTTGTCAGTCTAACATGCTTGTAATCCTATAGTTGCTAAAACTATTATTTTACTGCTAACACAACTACTTACTACCTACTGCTGCCATTACCACTATTACTTCCATTACTGCCACTACTATGACTACTGCTGTTAACACTGCTGTTAACCACCACACATGCAGTATAATACTATAACCGTAACCATCGTCACAGCAACAACATTTACTTTTACTTTTACTTCATTATTACTTCTTGTAATGAAAGAAGTAATAATGAGTAATGATTAGCGGTGTAATATAGCGTATACAACGATATATTGTATTGCAAAACAAAAATTTGACAATAAACATTGTGGAGCTGATAAAAAAATATGTTTAAAAAAAAGCTGCTTTATTTTACATTTTATTTAAAGATTCTATTATTTGCATTTAGCACTGAAACCTTTAAAAACATTTTTAAAAGCAGGAATAGTGAACCTTAAAAACCTTTTTACAGCAACATTTTAAGCCAAAGACTAAAATTTGGATGTTTGTGTGGCCACAATTTTTAATTCCAACTTCGTAAAACATACGGTGAACACATCAAACTGCAAACCATGATTGTATGGGTTATCGCTAATAATGATAATGGTGATCTCACATTGCTGTTATCCCTCTAGACCCCGAAGACTAAAGCATGAAATAGCTCCTTTCTAATCCTGAAGCAAACGAATTGATCAGCTACATTGCAAGTATTCTATCTATCTAGTAGTATATCTCCCTGCTGGGAAAGTCTACATTATACCAAGTGTACCGCTGATCGATTATGTTTAAGAGCAAATGCATCATGAGAGTAGTATCCTCAGCCTAATGAAAATCAACCACATTGTTACAAATTTAAACTTCCTTCCTATGATTACATAACGCCAGGTCAGATGATGTATATTCAGCTGTGTCAGTCTGAAAGTGGTTTTGGTTTTGATGGTTTCTGTAATCAGAACTGACAGTCTCCTGTAAGATCTAGTCCTTGTTAATGTAAATCAGATTGTCTTTTAAGTATTCTCTGCCTCGACAGCTCCAAGGCAACATGCCTTTCTGAAGTGGTAATTAGTAAGATGAGGTGGTCCTGGTGTGGTCTGGGGAGTGAATTACTCTCTCATTATTAGTCAATAAATCAAACAAGGACCCTCTCATGTGAATACCCTGATCCTGAAAGGAATAATTAACCACCAACAAAGAGACAAGAAAGAAATAAGTTTCTATTTTCTTTTTCTGGCCCTTGATTTTTGGGTGTTTTTCACCCTATTTCCAACTCTAACCTTTAAAAGAGTTGTTTCCTCTTCGCCCCCATGGGTGTGCTGAGTAAGTCATCTGCCCCTTGTGAAACACATGGCTGCTGCTGCTGTAAAAATAGTAATGGGGCCTGATGTGGCTTCTACAGTGGAAAGAATTGGCTGTATAGTGCTACTTCAGCAAAACTGTGCTATATTACTTTATTCCCCCGTGGACCAAACTTTCAAATGGCTATCATGGCCAAGAAACCACACTGTTGGAAACAGCAATGTGATTAGTTTTTTTTTTTAAGCTCATTTGAGGTCAATTTTCAAGAACAAATATGTGTTTGTTTTTTGAAAAGGAAAAAGGAGAAAACCAAACCAGGGAAACTAATCTCATCGACTTGTTTTCATCTCTTTATGCACTTTGTTGCTTTCAAAAGTGTATTGTTAAAAGCACTAAAATACTGCACATTCCTTCCTATTGGCAGTTTACTGATGGCACACTGGTGTCTTCTGCCATGCACATAAAATGTTAATCCAAATGTATTCTGGGTCCTCTTGTTGTGATCTTGATGGAAAGGATAAACGCACAGGACAAAACTTGTTGTGCAGATGAGGAGCGGCTGATTTAAAAATGAATAAATAAATAAAATGGAGGCAGGGGTGGCGTACTGTGGGGTGTTAATGAGACACCTACTGAAAATATCTCACGCATGTGTGTTTATGTACTTTTTAAGAGTGATCATGAGTTTCGCCTGTTGTGACAACATCTGCTTCGTCCCCATCACTCCTGTCCTCTGACATTAAGTTCTGTTCGTTCCACAAGTGCCCACACCTGAGATCCACACTTCAGCTCATCACCTGACCCAATTACTTCTCTTGGTTTTATCATTTTCATCTTCATTTGAACGTAATTCCCCTACACACTGAGTGCAGTGCTGTACTTCTGAACCGAAGAAGCCTCTTGGATGAGAGGAGAAAAGAAAGTATCTTCAACCCAGTTGCCCAGTGATTTTAGCCAGTGGGTAAAAGATCTATCTGAGATTCTGAGATTTCAGTTATGCAAGTGACAGATTACTGAAGACTGTTTTCACATTAGTATCATTTCACACTGAGGCATTGCAAAGAGTACGAGCAACCAACAGAGGTTGTGAGAAAACAAGAATGTGAGAACACAGAGGTGGATAACTCCGGGTTATCATTTTTACATTTCCAGTGTTTGGTGCACAGCCCCACCACTCTTTATCAAGTATGCAAAGTTCAAACATAAACTCTGTGATTGTAGATATCACACTATTACTTCAGTACACTCAACCCTATGAAAAGAGGAATCAACAGAGGCTTAAGTTCAAACATCAAAGTACATGCGCCAGCACACTGGTAAAATAATGTTAGAACAAATGTTTAGCATTGGAAAGGGCTGTCAGTAACAACAGCTTTTAGCAGACAAAACTATACCCCTCTGAAAGCCGAGAACCTCTGCATTATGTTGCTTGACATATTTACTGATAAATTAAATGGGCCATTTAGGGAGCAAAACAAGCCAACGCACACACATGTATTAGTTTTAAAAGAAGTAATGCCTTTGACATTTACCAGCTCTCAATCCAGTCCACATTACTAAGTAACTATCACAACACAAGGTTCACCATACACTGCACCCAAATATAAGAGCATCAGCTGATGCATGATGCCCCACAGAAACACCAGTCATCTTAAGAGAGAAACACAGTGGGGCTTTGTTATAGAAAGGCAGCTCATATGATCTCTCTCTCTCTCTGTCTCTCTCTGTCTCACCAGTTGTGTTGGTGTCCACAGCCTACTGTGCTTTATCTCAGCATCACCCTCTGTGTTCACCCACAGGAAGCCATGGTGCAATGTGCAATTATCCTGGATCAATACGTCATCATATAATAATTATGAATAACATGGCAAGGACTCCATGTCCAACAAGGACTTGTTTATACAATTAGTCATTGAAAGTATAGATAACAAGTAAAAACACTACCATATACATTGCTGTGTTCTTGCACCTCTGAAATAAGGAATAACACATTCATCATCTTTCAAAATAAAATAAAATTTCTAAACAATAAAAGCCACGCTTGCTCAACACTGAGGGGCTTTGCTGCAACAGCTGTATTTAGTCTGGTATGACTAATAGCTTATCTTGGCTAATGTTAGCAAACGTTTGCAAATGTGAATGAATTTTCACACTCAATTTTAGCAAACTTTAGATGGCTGTGTTGCTGTGTAACTGACCTTAATGAGTCAGTTCCCTGGCTTGAAGGTTCGTCTTTAGTGTTTCTACTTTTACACAGAATTTGTAGCATGTTACATTCTGTAACTGTCAGATGATTAGTGATACTTCCGATATAAACAGAACCTTTCAAGTTATTTTGCTGATGTGATGCAGTAAAACATGTTTTGTTGCTGTCTGGTGTGAGTCATTGTACTAAGAGACTTTTTAAGCGTCTGCCCCAATATTTGTTGCAGTCGCTCAAAAAAAAGCAAGACAGTCTGTGACCATTTGGGACGTGTAAAACAGAATGCTTATTTCTATGAGACCAAGGTTCTTAACTCCCAATATAAAAGGATGATTACACATGCTGACAAAATCTCTCTCCAAAATAACTTCACCTCTCAACGAAAATATGAGCCATGCAAAACAGCAAAAACCTTCATTCTCCCAAACTAAGCTCTTTTCTGAAACTCCATCCAGCGGTTTAGCTCTGGATAGGTTTCAAGGCAACCGGGCCAGTGAAATGATGGTGTTATGTAGGGAATAGAAGTGATTATCTCTTCTTAAAAACAGAAGGTGCTTGGTCATTTTAGGACTCCAAGACTAAAATCCCTCAAATGACATAATAGCCACAACTGTCAAGGTATAGAATGGTGATGTTTTAGTCGAACTGACTGTTTGAGGGTAATATTGCAGTGATAGTGTCCTTCCATAAACAACAAATACCAATGCCACACGATATACAATTTGCTTACTTTTTTCAGTCAGCTTTGGTTAATATGTCTGTTATAATTATTAAATATAAAGTACCAAAACCTTTGAAAAACCTTTTCTCTGATGACATTTCCAGGCATGGAAAACTACAATGACAGCTTGATCAAACAAGAAATAATAATTCACTAAGCAGTTTTATTAGTATTGGCACTACAGCAGGGATACCCTTTCTTGCTTCGACATCTTAAATCACCTCTCTCTCTGCTTTTCTTGTTAGTTTGTTTTTTTAGCAACTCAAATAAATTTGGTTTTGAGGTATTTATCGAGCAAACAGGCCAAAGATTTCCAGCTTTGCAAGTGTGAGTATTTGCTGCTGTGTTCTGTTTTGTAATGTTGTTCAGAAAGGACAAGCGACCTGAAGAGGTCGCCTGGGATTTTATAATGTTATTAGCAAACAAATTGAAACATACCTCCCTTTGTGTTCACATGGGGTCTACTCGACTTCTGTGGACAAAATCGGCTGCCACTAAATGGGTTAAATGTAGAGCACCCATTCCAGGTATGCGCAAAATTCTAAAAAAAATCTAAGTGTACTGCATCACAGTGCACTCCAACTTAAGTATTACTAACTTTTTAATGCACAATAGCCAGCCCATTCAATTAGGAACAGATGATGGCTTAGAAAGCAGCGTGTCACACTCTAAAATGAGGCATTAATTCTTGGCAATGGTCTGTCCCTGGTGGATTCTCCTATCGGCTCTGACAGTCTCACATCTGCCTCTCTGGGCTTTTCTTTGGGGGGGGGGTGAAGAGTTCTTTCTGCTGGTGCTGATCGTAATGAAGCCCACTAATCTCCACCATACTGTCTGAACTCGTAATAGAGCCAGCACATTAGACACGCTCCGGTTTCAATCACAGCACCACTGGGACAGACGGCGTCTCAGCACGAGTCGTCTTTATCCCCATCAAAAAGCGTTGGTCGACTGTCAATCATCCGTCTTCATCTTCATGGCACTTTTTCTACTCTGTTGGGAAAGCATCGGCCTCAACGCTCCAGCAATATACACAACCTATTAAGGTAACGATCCAAAACATTTATTAGAGAGCAATTTCCACTCTGCTATGCTATGTTTCTAATGATGTCACCAGCCATAGCAGGGCTTCCATAGCCATAATAACAATATAAATGGCCAATATAATACAAAGCACTCCAGTTAATAGCAATCACAAACGGTATACAGTATGTAAGTGGCATACACTCCTCAATTTTAAGAGGAAATTACATCACAGATCAATAAAAAGCGGGTCTTTCACCATGCTGACAGTGCAATTCAAGGGATTCACTCATTTTGGCAATACACAGTGAAGACTGGAAGGCGTCCTATAGCAAAGTGCACCAACTACCATGAGTCCTAATTATTTTAATTCATGTGTAATTGGCACAGAAGGACAGCAAGACAGTGTCTAGCGTTTTTGTTCCAAAAAGTCATCACGAAACCTTCTGTTTGTGACTGGGCCAGACTTTGTTTTTCCACCCAACGACAGTTACATGCACTTTACGTGACTGGACAGCTGTTTGGAGGTGTGCAGGTAGGCTGGGTTTGAACTTCTCTCTCAAGCTTTCTTTTTTTCATTTTTCAAACATTCACTGAGCCGCTTTACTTGTGTCTCGCAAGAGCAAAACCATGAGTGTTTGAGTGGAAAAAGTGTTCAGAAGTGGTCCACCCATTCGGACTTTTAGAAAAGGTATCAACACTTTTGCCTTTAGATGTAGTCAGAGAACACGTCGTACGGCCTAGTTCATTTCAAGCATGCTTTACAAGAGTAAATAACTACACCAAATATGCCCGGTTTGAACGAGGATTAGTGCAGAATGGTAGACTAGTTGATGATTTGCTGACTATCTGACTAAAGGGACTTATTTTATCTGTTTATCTATGCCACCATGCTGTCACATAAGATAGGTAGTAATACTGGGATTTCTTAACAGCAACTACAGCAGAATAAATAGATCTGACAATGTTTTACATATCTCACTATCCACAGTGCAGGTATTAGTCACCTGGTTAGCAGACCTTAAAAAAGTGCAGCCTTACATCCAACTCCTTACAGACAGGATGAACATATATTTAAGCCTACAGATGTTTTCTAGTATTATGGCAGCATACACCATCAGGACCTAAGATCTACGACAAAATTAGGGGATATATTGATACAGTTCATGTGTAAGTTACAAAATTATAAATTACAGTTACAAAATACAGTATGTGTCTAGTAAGCAATGCCCTGATATATAGGTAGACTTTCTGATTGTGTATTATGCAAAGCAACATTTCAAATCATGCTGGGAGGGGGGGGGGGGGGGGGGGGGGTGTTATACAGTTTCTGAGAAAACCCATTTATGTGTAATGGTTTGGCTGCTGGCTGAAAAATAGGCATGCCATTTAGTAGACACTTTCCAGCGTGAATGGGTCAATTGTAATGCATATTAGCATGTGTCAGTGGAGGGGGGGGCTTCGTTCCATAGTTGCAGTTTCTTTCATGCACAGACTGAAAACAAAGACCAGCACAAAGCAGTCTGCCCTCATGAACAGGATGTTGTCTGCAGCTCCATATCGCTCCGCAAGGACACATGAGAGTGAAAATGCACACACATGACTCTTCCATGTGCCGTCACTCAATGTTACAGGGAGGCAAGTGTGAAATGAGGCAGCGGCTATTTTGTTAGGATCACAGAAGAGGTCAAGAGTGATCATCCAAGATTAAAATATGACTGTAATATTTTATTTTGAAGTACATTGTGGCCCTATTAGGAATAATATTATCTGACCCTAGTATACAGTGTAATCCAGGTTCCAATATGCTGGCTATGGTTCTTTAATATTCTCATAGGACTAAAATAAACTGTTTTCAAAATATGCCTTTCCCAAAGAAAAGTGGACTCTTGGACTTGCCCCATATGGTAAATTGAGCCACATGGGGCTCGGGGACATCGCGTCATTTCATCGTGCAAACTCAAATGCCAGTTCCCAACATTTAATTGCAAACATTGCAGCTATGTTTCCTAGTTGTTTCATATGAATGTATCGCTTTAAAGTCATCCGGTTGATGGTCATGTCCCGTGCCACCTGATGTATGGACTTCCCATTTGTGCACCTCTCCCACTACTCTGTCCAAATCCGCAAGAGGATTTGAAGCCTGTCTGTCTTCCATTCATAGAAGCATGTCATGATCATTTCTGGTCTAAAAGGCATAATGTCACATCATTTCGGTGAAGCATAAGAATGCAATGTAAAATTACAGTTAAATAGCTGGCTCAACTTCCCCCAGGTCTTTTGGCTCAAATTACCCAATCCCTGCCATTTTAACAAAATTGAGCCATCCAGCAGTTTAAGGGTAAAGTCATGCAGTATAGCCTCATATTGTAACTTCTTAAAGCACTAACACAAACGTAAGATTTTTTCAAACCTTTCTGTAATTGTTCAGACACAAGAATCAGGACTCCTCGAACATAAAAAACGGCAACAGTTTTTTAATCTTAAATGTGCTTATCACTTATTCCATGGGCCTCTCTTCATCACAGGGTGAGGAAAATGGATGACTCTTCAAAAATGTGTATTCACATGACCAAGTGACCAATTCTCAACTTCCCCACATCCTCAAATCACCCCGCTCTCCCCTACATATGGTATTTAGAAACCATTCAGCATCACTAGCAATCCCTATAATATTTCTGTGGTGTTTCCTTTAGTCTCAAATACTGCAATATTTTGACTTGCAGTAGCCTCTATGGCTGGGTTATATTATAGTGATTCTGTTTAATGATATTTTTGAGCTAGTTGGATTTTTCATCTGCTGTAGAAAAAGTACAATATCGTTCTATATTATTCCTTCTATAAGCGCTGCACGCCGTCCCAAAGTCAATTACATGATTACTACATAACTTTATCACAGGGTTTGCTTTCTTATTATCGTCACATAACATGGTGAATTCTAACGTTAAACACTCATGATTTTTACCGTCGACGTTCTCCCTGTCGCTGATGTGCTGCAGGTTGCATCCCGTCTCCTCCCTGCTCAGCTCCGACTCCTGGTGGTACGACTCCAGCCTGGAATGGGCATTTCTGCGGAGCTTGGGGCTTGCAGACACGCAGCAAGAGGTCGTGCTCCCCATCGTCCCCCTTTATCGACCCCGGAAGTAGGGGATGTGTTAACTGTCCTTTCCGCTGAAATGAGAGCTTGAAGCTATGGGTCACCAACCCCACCGAGGCGAGCCGGTCACCACAGATCACGGGAGCGCATAGGGTGCATCCGTATCGCAGTGCCCATGGATCCTGTCAGTCGTCGGTGTCCACGGAGAGGCTGTCACAGAGGATGGATATGTCACTTCCACCGGTAGTAGCCGATGTATCCTGCCGCCGCTCTCCCGCGCATCGTAAAACAGGACGCATCCAGCTCCGGGCTGAGATGACAGGCGACGGGCGCGCAGCGGCGTGTGGATCGATGTTGTGGCTGGATGTCAGGGCGATAGACCGAGAGGGAGAGCTGCAAATCCTGACTAAAGGTTCCGGTTCAAGTGGGTGGTTACAAACGAGAGGACGGGTGTCAGGGCTGATTTAATGTTTTATTGCTGATAAAGCTGATGCAGGCTACATTCATTTATTATATGCCGATAATATAGAGTAGCTCCACGTCTATCTGTCTATTCTGTCAGTAGATGGGTTAACGGTAGCTATATACAGTTTTCCCCATGCTAAGTGAATAAACTTGAATCACATTCAAACGAATTTGTATTTGTCACAATAGTGTGTGTGTGTGTGTGTGTGTGTGTGTGTGTGTGTTCAGCTTGAGAGTCAGATGGCCCCACAGTCCATATTAAAGCCTATATTAAACTCAGGATTAGGGTTTGTCAGGGTTTTATAGAGTTAATTCATTTATGTCCTTATTTATGTATGTCAGAATGTTTTCAAAAGTGCCTCAAGAGCTGCTGTAGGGATTATATTTCATTAGTCAACTTTTAGTGGGTGGGGTAAACAAAGAGGTCAAGTATTTTAATAATAAGTAAATAAACATATAAATGGCAGTTCTTTCCTTTACTTTGTGGATTTCACAATTTTTAGATTTCCGTGATTATTTAGCTTGTCACCTAGCTCACCTAGATCTAGTTTTAGGCCTTGTGTGGTGACCCAAATCTGAAAAACAAGAGATCAAACTTCTGGGGCCGATCAATAAACTAAGCGTCTACACAAAATAATCCCAAAATTAACTGTATTTTGGTTAAAGCCCAATAAAATCTTATTGTTTTGTCTGCTTTGCTTATTTATATAATTTCCAGGTCATGCTGAATTATCTGTGCTGAAAACAATGCAATGTGAAAAATGCTTCAAAGCACTTGATATAGTTAAAACGATGCCACCTGTAATGCATTTGAATGATTTTTTAAATGCAAGACCCTGTAATGGAGGATATAAATGTCATGTCTTGATAAAAGTAATTAAGTTAAAAATCACAAAAACTGACTTTTCAACTGATTTCTATTACTCTCATTTAAAATATACGGACAAGCAAGTCAAAAACAGTGTGACATGTTCCCAATACATGTAAGCCTCGTGATAAAATTTCTTTTTTACCTACACATTGCAAAGACATGAATCTGCTGCACATGCTCTGCAACTGTATCATATATCCACCAGGAGGCAGATCACGGTACGTGCATGCAAACGCACACTTATGAGCAAGCAAATCAGCACTCTGAAGTGGTTAAGTATGCTTCAAACTACACGGGTTATATGAGGTAGTGCCACAAATGATGTGTCATCTTATCACGTTAAAAGGCAAAAGTGTGTAGACTACACTTATTTCAAATGGTCACAACTGTCAAAGCCTCCTCATGGCTGCAAGTCACAGCCTTCCTAAATTCTGTGACTTTTGCATGTTTGCATAGTCCCGAAGCAACGGGTCATAGAAGGACCATGACACTCTTGGACAGCCTGTCCTTGGAGACAGTTATGGACTTGTGCTTGGGTGAACAGAGTGCATGTGACAGAAGTAGCTGTAGGCTATATGGAATGAAAAACAGCGCTTGCGAGTAAAGATCAAAAGCTGTCTAATTTTTACACGCCCTCACACCTGGGCCCTGGGCCATAAATTTTATGGCATGAATGGATCTTTCGTTTCATTGCTATATGAAGTTAATTTACAACAATCTTTGGAACACTTTTGAGTGCGTTAAGGAAATGAATCTCATTTTTGAAGTGACAAGATGTTCTTAAAAGGGAGGTGGGACAACCTCTTCTTCAGTGCCCCGAGTCTTTTAATGTGGAAACGCCAACACACCTGTTTGCGACAACACCTGTTCATTTATGCATTCACACTGTTGGGGGTTTTCTGTCTCCCTGCATGTGTCAGCTGCATCTGTGCTACTTAGATTATGTCATGACTATGTCCTGCCAGTGGACTTGCCTCACTATATATATACACTCACCTAAAGGATTATTAGGAACACCTGTTCAATTTCTCATTAATGCAATTATCTAATCAACCAATCACATGGCAGTCGCTTCAATGCATTTAGGGTTGTGGTCCTGGTCAAGACAATCTCCTGAACTCCAAACTGAATGTCAGAATGGGAAAGAAAGGTGATTTAAGCAATTTTGAGCGTGGCACGGTTGTTGGTGCCAGACGGGCCGGTCTGAGTATTTCACAATCTGCTCAGTTACTGGGATTTTCATGCACAACCATTCCTAGGGTTTACAAAGAATGGTGTGAAAAGGGAAAAACATCCAGCATGCGGCAGTCCTGTGGGCGAAAATGCCTTGTTGATGCTAGAGGTCAGAGGAGAATGGGCCGACTGATTCAAGCTGATAGAAGAGCAACTTTGACTGAAATAACCACTCGTTACAACCGAGGTATGCGGCAAAGCATTTGTGAAGCCACAACACGCACAACCTTGAGGCGGATGGGCTACAACAGCAGAAGACCCCACCGGGTACCACTCATCTCCACTACAAATAGGAAAAAGAGGCTACAATTTGCAAGAGCTCACCAAAATTGGACAGTTGAAGACTGGAAAAATGTTGCCTGGTCTGATGAGTCTCGATTTCTGTTGAGACATTCAGATGGTAGAGTCAGAATTTGGCGTAAACAGAATGAGAACATGGATCCATCATGCCTTGTTACCACTGTGCAGGCTGCTGGTGGTGGTGTAATGGTGTGGGGGATGTTTTCTTGGCACACTTTAGGCCCCTTAGTGCCAAT
>NW_025738727.1:0-7311 GCF_021292245.1 Micropterus dolomieu
ACATTCTTCCTCTGTATGTACACATAAACAACAAGGCAGGGAAATATAAAAGGAATTTATTTTATTGTTTGGGTACATTATTGTTCAGTGTACATGCTCACATCTGAAACAAACTTTACGTGCTTGTTAACTCTCCCACCCCGCAGACATCTACACGTCAATACCGATTTATATTCATAGCGGCAAGTGCTATGTAGCTCCACATAGGGGACACAGGAAGTGACATATAACACCTTCATGCGGCGTCGGAACCGCGTAGGAAATTCACAGCCGCACCGGCAGAGCTCCAGAATGTGCGACTCGGCCGGCTCACGCGCGGACGCGCTACAAGTGCGAGGGCCCGCCCAACGCTGCTTGCAGCTTTAATAACTGTATTTATTTTTGCTACACGATCGGGAATCGGCACAAGGTATTTTATTTTGAAAATCGACCGGATTGTCTTTGCTGTTTCTGTGTCTGACTTCATGCCCAGCTCATCTGCTCGGTGTTGCTTAACGCGTCTTCTGTCAAAAATAGACCGGCTGCCTATTTTTCGCACAGCAGAGCGGAGAGACGCTTCTGGAACACTTCTGGGATGCGTTGCGGCGCTTCTAGTGTGAGCACAAGCATTGACTACAATGGCAGCGATTAGGTACGGCAGCCGTGGCGCAACCGTAACGCAGCGCACACACGGCCTGTGTGAGTCCGGGGTGAGAGAAGCCAATTTAATCTATTGGAGAGATAAATGTAGTACTAAGACCAGGTTAAGTCTTTATATATTAAATGGAAAATGTCATTTTCAATTTGAAATTGTTAGGAAATTGCATTTTCATTCTGACTTAAATACATCTTGCATAAATGGAAAAATCTTATATTGCATTTTAGAATGTGAATTAACATTTGAATATTGTCCACTCTACAGCGGGATATGACTTTGAAAATGAAATGTCAGCTTTTCCACTTTCATTTTAATATGGTCATAGAATGCCCATAGAGACATGTGAAAATGAAAATTGTATTATTGTATTTTCATTTTTAATTTTACTCATATAATACATACATACGCTTCCCTACATCTGCCCTGGATATTGATAGTGGGCAGGGATCCTGGGCCTTTTGTTTCTCCTCAACTGTCTTGCATCATTTTCATGTGTCATGCATAGATGTTCAGTGCATCAGAGCGATGACATTCTCTCAGCACTGCTGGTCCCTTGGTCTGTGATGGTTCTTAGTCCAAGCTACACTTTTGTGGTGTTGGAGCCCTGGTAATTAGATTCCCCTTTGTCCTTAGATTGTCTATTGGCACTGCAAATAGCTGTGGACTAGTAACCGGACTTCCTCTATTTGTCCAAATCACCCGAGTAGTAAGTGTCGGACACATGACCGAGCCATGTGTGATTTGTCTATGTGGATGAGATTGACTTGACTTGATGGCAAATCTCCGAAGAAAACAATGTTTTTTGTCATAGGTTTGCACATTAATGACCCATGAGGCCGGTGTGATTGAATGCAGGGCTGTAGACGGTAATTGCTATAAACGTCTTTCACACAGCTGACCTTTGACAAATCTTCCCCAGTCTTTGATCTTATCAACAATGATTGAGGCAAACACTATCAGTGATGAGGAAAACCTGTAAGCCTCTCTCTGGCTATAATGCATGTCAGTCACACATCAATGAAAACATCTCATCAAACATTTATGCTATCAGCTCCACAGCAAAACCATTTCAATGTGCCAAGCTCCGGGTATAATTACAATGCATGATGATAAATAATCTCGTCTGCAAAGTTAGAGGGACATATTCATTCATTATGTTTCCCCCAGCAAATGCAAGTGATAAGGTAATTAATAGCAGCATGAAAATTATGACACACAATTACCTGCCTCATCATGGTGGATTTCTGTAAGCCCACTATATTTTTGACAGCTTGATGTGTGTTTAATTAAATAATATGGAGCACTATGTAGGAAAGGCAGAGAAGATGTAATGAAATCAAATGTATTTTTGAGCCAGAGAAAAATAATTGTTGTCTAGATGGAGAGAGGGAGATTACAGATGACAGTTCCCTTATTCTGGCAATAGTCATTAACAAAGATTCACTTTCTAATAAGCCACCAAGTTCTAAATAGCAGTTACTGAAGCCTGAAGAAGGTCAAATAATTGATTGGGGGCTTCTTCCTGATGAACAAGAGTTAAAAAGGTAAAGCAGATGTCCTGCTGGAGGAGGGTCAACACCACCGAAAGGGATATTTCACAACCTGGTAATCCAAAGGTACTTCTTATCAATTGCTTTTAATAGATCCTTAAAGCCTTGGTCAATGATTTATTAATCATTAATTAAAACTTCTAAACATGACAACACCAATTCAAACTAGCGTATAGTTTCTGCAAAATGATTGGAATAGTGTCAAATCAGCTTGTAGCAGCAGTGCAGCCTTATATATGAACATACAAAAGCCAACAACAGTTCCTTTTCTTGTTAAAATCACACAGGCTTGATGTTCTGACAGGGTAGAATCAGTTGCATTTATGAATGGTGAACTAGTGCAAATAGGCCACAGTGTAAAAAAAAGTGGCAGTCTAATCTTGGGATGTCTGCCCTATTCATGTATAAAACTTCTATGTTTATAGATTTGCTTTTAAAATCACAATTTCCACTAAATCTATCATTTAAATTCAGTAAAAATGATGTGTGCCAGATTCAAATAAAACCCAACATAAAGTGTCATAGAGGGTTAGGTTTCACCTCCACCCTCCAGAACAGCTCCAGTGCTGCTGGTCACAGATTAAGTGCTTAAGCTCTGCTGGAGGGAGGGACAGCATTCTTTTAAAAGATATTTCCTCATCTGGTGTTTAGATGATGGTGGTGGAGAGCAAAATCTCCCATAGGTATTCAGTTGTGCTGAGATCTGCTAACTGTGAAGGTCATAGCGTATGATTCACATCATTTCATACTCATGCCCTGTATAGAAGCATATGCATTAGTTATCTTTCATCATTTACTTTTGAGTCCAGGTATGTGCCTGTGTGAGCCAAAAAGCAGATGTATCCACGCCTTAGTCAAGAGTTAACAAAGTCCCTTTGTTGTAAGCCAGCTCTAATGTTTGTTTCTTTAAGGCCAGCAGACTAATGTGGTAGAGAACCAAATTCTGTGACAGACAGACAAATACGAGGCTGGACCTGTGTGAGTCCAGAGGGTGACAGGCAGGCCTCCTGCATCATTAACCCAGTTTGTTGTGAGGGCCTGCTGCTATTGTGAGGTTGTGTTTTTCGCGTGCCTTGTTATCAGTAGTGATGGGGAGACTGATTGCAGCTACATAAGGGTAGGAAATTTCCACAGCCCATCTATCACAGCTTCAGATAAACAGATGGAAGACTGTCGGAAGTACAGAGCACACTGCCTCCCTGCTGTCCATTACTGCTAATAATTCAGCGGACCAGGCAAAAAGTTAAAGATGCACTCCAGGTGAGAATCTCTTTAATGTAAAAGAGGCCTGAAGACTTAGATTCACACTACTTTCCCACATAAAATTCTGGTATCAATGTTGTCATTGGTAGGTTCTCTTAAAGGTATACATCACATTTATCCTAGCATGCCATACCTACATACGCCATTATACACTCAGTGTATATCACATAGGAAAGCTTAACCCATCCCCCAACCCATCAAAAAAAAGGTTTAAAAAACAACTGCATGCAATGATGCAACCCCTTTTAAAGTGTGGTAAGAAAGCTCTTAAGCAGGACATGATCAGTGCCTTTCACTGAACACTACACTTTGAGGTCTCTAATGTTAGGTCAATAAACTGTCAAAATAAACAATTGGACAGTATCAGGATCTCTTGATTTTGTCACGATCCAGTTCTCCATTAGTTTAATTCCCTGATTCCTGTCACCTGCTTGGCTGTGTGTGTTCTGTTTGATTATATGTGCTCCACCTGGTCTTGGTCCCGCCCTGCTCATTACTTTGTGCTTAAATATTTGCTCGTTTCTTCAGTCTGTGCCTGGTCATTGTCATGTGCTCTGGCTGATTGGCCTGTTGCAACCGCTACTACCTGTAAACCTGATCTGCTGTTTGATTGTTTAGATTAAACTCTTGCAAACTGAAGTCAGCTCACCTTTGATATCCATTTTGGGTGACAGATTTATTTGCTCTGACAGGAGCATGTGACTGTGTCCTAACTGTACCCTAAATTTTACAACCATATTGGATGACTCCGTGTCTCAAGATTGACATCTGACGCCAAAACAGGGAAGTGGTGATGGAAAGTAAAGGCATGGAGAGAGGTTTAGTGGATTAGCATGTAGTGCATCTGACTTTCAGGCAGAATACCGGTTTATGTCTCATCATAGGCCTGCAATTAACATTTTTATGAAAGGGGGATTCAGATTGAGACTTGATTTTCTAAATAGAAAATATTACAAAAGTGTTGGGTTAGGAAGAATTGTAGATTTTTGTAGAATGACAGAGCTAATGAAAGACGCTATTGACTCTCATGTGTGGGAAATGTGGCAGCTTCATCCATACAGCACTAGGAACTAAAATCAGTATTTCTCAGCCTCCACTGCTTTTACATGCCAAGCAGGCCTGTTTTTGTTTTTTCCTCCTGCCTTCTTTCTCCCCCACTAATTTCTCCTAAGGTGCTGAGTGGGTGACTGGCTCGCACCTGTGCAGCCTGGCCGAGTTGCACATTGGCCAATGGAGGTTGGAGCTGGCCAACCAGGATGAAACATGGGAAATAAAAGGAGCACCCTTTTGGTCTCTCCCCCCATGCAATCAGCCTTGTTTGTAGCAGCAGTGTACCACAGCCCTGTGTTACCTATTGTAGTTTGTTCTTTCATCTGCTGAGTTCTTCGTATCGGCGCTTCTCTTATGTTGCACCCCTTGAGCTGGGGTCGTAACAACTGCCTTTTTTAAAATCTGTCTTGTGAATCCCCCAATTTATAATCCAAACTCGCTGGACTTCCCCTTAATCATAAACCTGACTTCTTTTTAACATTATCCAAGTGTTTGTTGCCTAACCATACTTCGACTGTAGATTGTAGGGTTGACCCTGAATAGTCGATGATTCAATAGGAGGAGCCCTATTCAACTCCCAGTCTCACATCTTTGCAGAACCGTTATGAAACGATAATTTTTTACATTATGATATAAATATCAACATAATGCTGTAAATAAACATGTGAAAAAGAAGGTTTTTAAAAATCTTTTTAAAGTGCGTGAAATTGTAACCTTAACCCTTAAGGTAGGGGGTGTCAGTACTTGTGTGGGTGTTAGGAGAGAGAGCACTAGCAGCGCCAGTGTTGTGCAGAGTTCTGTGTGAACTTTGTGGGACATTCGGAACATTTATCACCTTTTGATGAACAATATATAGTTTATATAGTAACAGTACTTGGAATAGACCTGCGAGGACCCGCGACACGCATGCATTTCTCGGTGAGTCGGCGAACATGCAAGACTGGTGAATGACAGGCGAGCAGAGAGAGAAAAGGGTCAACAATAAGCCTCAGTTTAGCTGGAAATGTACAGTGTAAGTTACAGAGACTAATGAATAGAGACTGCAGCTTCTCAAGATTAAAGCGCTGCTACCACTGTAAACCAGTCCACACACTGTCACTGAAATTGTTCCACTGACTTGTTTTAGATAATTATATCCAGAATAAACTCAAAGCAAATTCGATCCAGCTGTGTTTATACAGTTTACAAATTTGTGTAATGTACACGTGAAAGTTGGTCACAATTTCAGTCAGCAAACTCAGTACAAAGAGTAATGATGTTCAACGTATCCATGTCTGTTTGATTTGTAGTTTGGTTACAAATACTGAGAATCTTGTGAGCATGCCAATGTATTTTGATAGAAGCTATATTATTGTGACTCATCCTTACAAATAGATGCTTGATAAGACGGGGTTCATAGAGACATAATATTTGTAGAGTTGAAGGGGAGTGTTGCAAGCATCCATTATTTGGGAATGAGAACAGGTTGATCCTGGTGTGGACTGAAGAATGGGGACGAGACCACCTGAAAAGTAGGGTCTCTGTCTGGTTTCAACAGGATTGTATGCAGACTGAATACAGCATTGGAGGCGGGCCCCACAGAAGCAAGCGCACTAAATGTAAATGCTCTGTACTTATCTGTATAGCGCCTTTCTAGTCTTCACTCAAAGCGCTTTAACACTACATCACATTAACCCACTGAGCCTAACTGCTCAGAACAGAAACCAACATTCACACACCAATGGAAGAGCCATCGGGGGCAATTTGGGGTTCAGTATCTTGGCCAACGTCAATTCGACATTCAGACTGGAGGAGCTGGAGATAAAACAGCCGATCCAATTGGTGGTTAACCCCTTCAGTCTCCTGAGCCACATCATTAGCGTCTTGACATTCCAAATGTTATCAGGCCAAAAGGATCAGTTCTATTTCGTATAGGCTTCGTCCTCTAAAGCTATCGCTATTGGGTTTACCCCTACGCGCACATGTGTGGCACTGAGAAAAACTTGCCTACACCCACCCACAGCGTGGGCCTCTCCTATGTCCACACCGTGTGTGTGTGTGTGTGTGTGTGTGTGTGTGTGTGTAAGTGTGTGTGTGTGTGTGTGTGTATATAAATAAATAAATATGTGTGTTTGTGTATGACACAGACAGACAGACGGACATCGGCTCCCATTTTTCTTCAGTACTAAGCTGTCTAAAGAGCGAGAAGAATGTCTAATTAAAGCTGCAAGCAGCGTTGGGCAGGCCCTCGCACTTGTAGCGCGTCCGGGTGTGAGCCGGCCGAGTTTCACATTCTGGAGCTCTGCCGGTACGGCTGTGAATTTGTTACGCGGTTCTGACGCCGCATGAAGGTGCTATATGTCACTTCCTGTGTCCCCTATGTGGAGCTACATAGCACTTGCCGCTATGAATATAAATCGGTATTGGCGTGTAGATTTCTGCGGGGTGGGAGAGTTATCAAGCACGTAAAGTTTGTTTCAGATGTGAACATGTACACTGAACAATAATGTACACAAACAATAAAATAAATTCCTTTTATATTTCCCTGCCTTGTTGTTTATGTGTACATACAGAGGAAGAATGTGAGAACAGCACACATTTCATCGTTACTGTGTGTTAGAGCATGGGAGAACAGTGGATACTTTTAATACAGCCCACACCCCTAATACTGTGTAACTATAACAAGTAGAGAACAGAAGAAAAAGATGTTCTTTCTTTACAACTGTCTGCATAGCTTATTCATATTGTGTAATGAATGAAAATAAATAGGCCTACTAGGCTCCTCTCTACTTTGACATTTAAGATTAGCTTGTTTGATCCACCTTCATACAC
>NW_025738728.1:0-10416 GCF_021292245.1 Micropterus dolomieu
CGCCATGACACGGAAGTTGTCGTAACTTCAGTGTACATGCTCACATCTGGACCAAACTGTACATGTAGGATGAGAGTCCCGCCCTGAACACATGTACATGCTGACATTCACAGACAGTCATAGCGCCACCTGCTGGCAACAGGAAGTGACTTTTAACGAAGCAGCCCCCGCCGCACGTTTTACCTACGTGCACGAATTTTCTGTGGTACGTGTATCTTGTCCAGACGCACAAAAAAGTCTCTTGGAGCTATAGCCTAAACCCAACAGGAAGTCGGCCATTTTGAATTTTACGTCAAATTTTGGATGATTTACACACTCCGTACTTTAACGAACTCCTAGGGATTTAGTCCGACCGACTTCAAATTTCTGTTGTGCCTTCTAAAGGCATTGAAGATGAAAAGTTGTGCTATTTGCGAGTTTTCGTCAATGGGTGTGTCCGTGGCGTGGCATCAAAGATCAACTCTTCGCCATGACACAGGAAGTTGTTGTAACTTCAGTGTACAAGCTCACATCTGAACCAAACTTTACGTGCTTGATAACTGTCCTATCCCGAAGACAGCTACACGCCAATACCGATTTATATTCATAGCAGCAAGTGCTATGTAGCTCCACATAGGGGACACAGGAAGTGACATATAGCACCTTTATGCGGCGTCGGAACCGCGTAGCAAATTCACAGCCGCACCGGCAGAGCTCCAGAATGTGCAACTCGGCCGGCTCACACCCGGACGCACTACAAGTGCGAGGGCCCGCCCAACGCTGCTTGCAGCTTTAATCTGAATTGTCACCTGGCATCTGAATTTTGTGCCTCCCTGGTGCAGAAAATGTCTCCAGAATGCAGGAAATTTAATGTTTCATGCTCAAAATCTTCCCTCCCTATCGAATATTTCTTCAATAAATAATTTTTTTCCTAAATAGTAAGCCTATTAAAATATGTTCTTGTCTCGTTGTCATGGCCCCAATCTTGTGCAATGTTATGTCTCACAGGCTAAGTGTTTCATCACACCCCTAATCTAAGCTCTTAAATGGAAGGATGGTGTATTTATTGTTGGGGGGTGTTCGACCAATTTAGGTGGGCCACCTGGACCAAAAATGCCAGGGCCGAATTTTGTGTCGCAGTCCAGCCCTGGATTGCAGTCACAGTCGGAGGCCGATATATTCTGGTGGCCCAACATACGCAAGCTACTAACAGCCGGCATTATTGTTTGTTTTATTCAGAGGGTGGGCCACCTATATCTCTTATATTTTTATAAGGTTGTTTTTGGGAGTGGTACAATTGTAAGTGAATGTGTTTGAAGTGCCTAGAACATTTGCCTGCCATATTACTGTTTAGCTTTGCCATTGAGGTCAATAGAGTGGAACTTCAACTGCTGCATTTATTTTCTTATGTGATGTTTGCCTGAAACAGGTAATTGGGCGGTGAAATATTTTTATTTCTTTGCCAGTATTGATTCTGGGGCTTAATTGGGCTTAATAAATGTTTTGTTTTTAAACTTAGTTTCAATAGGATTTATTTGATTAAGGTACACTGTGTAGAAGAGTTCAAGGGTGCATTGTGAGTCAGACCATCCACACCAGTAGCCAGGTTTTATTCTTGTACCAATAGACACACACACTCGACACATATCAGACACACATTACAGTTAGTATTCATATTGAGTGTAAGTAACCGAACCTGGACGCTGTTCATGAGACCTGTAGGGCAGAACAGTGTTACATTCACTTTACCTGTCTTTGTCCAGTGTGTTGTCCTTCTTTTTACCTTAGTGTCTTATTCTATATTTGTTTTGTTAAATATTTATTTGAACCAGAGTCTAATTACTTGTATGTGTACACATAGCTAACCAGTTAAGCTGATTGATACCAAAGAGAGGTTTTCAGGTATTCATTCTTGTTTTTCTCAGCTGTATGTACGACTACTTGGAGCTGCGTGATGGCTCCACTTCCAATGCTGGCTTCATTTCCCAGCTCTGTGGCAACACCCGACCATCTACCCAACATTCAACAGGTTCCTCCATGCTGCTCAGGTTTCGTACCGACAGCAGTGTCACACACAAAGGCTTCAAGGCAAAGTACTCCATAGGTAGGTAAATCACACACAATGTGAAGAGGGTTTTCCAAATCGAGGTCTTGGTTTTTGGATAAGGATTCAGATCAAATTATGATATACTGTCGTATGGACTGGCGACCTGTCCAGGGTGTACCCCACCTTTCGCCCATTGTCAGCTGGGATTGTCTCCAGCTTCCCACGACCCTGTTTGCAGGATAAGCAGTTGACGATGGATGTAGTATAAAGCATATCCTACATAAGTATACAAACACACTTTGAGCCACTTTCTGTATTTGTTGTGTTTGGAAATATGTCACTTGAAATTCTTAGGTGTGAGCTGCCACCGTTTCTGGTTGAGAGACTGTCACTGATGGTGTCAGGAAACTGCAAGTCCTACATAGAGGGTCGTTTTTTCATTTTGTCTCTTCAATTCCTCACAGCAACATGTGGAGGTACCTACATAGGTCAGCGGGGTATGATCCACAGCCCTGGCTTCCCAGGAAACAACTATCCCGACAGCTCCATCTGTGAGTGGTACCTGGAGGGGCCCACCGGGCACTACCTCACTCTCAGCTATGGGAACTTCAGCCTGCAGGCCGCTCCAGGATGCTCTGCTGACTATGTGGAGGTTAGAGAGTACAATGCCTCAGGTGAGAAGACAAAAGGATGGGTTCAGCTACTTTTCTTGTGTCTTAACCAACATAACCAGTATACAATGCATTAAATACCATTTTAGAAATTCAGTGTGATTGTGTTGGACCTTAGTTTTAAAGTGGCTTCACACATTTCCCATTTCAGATGTAAATGTTACAATGTGTGCAAAACATGTAGTGCTTATCCCAAAGCTGTATGATTCCTTGTATGCACACAGCAGAACAAGTTCCTGGTTAGGTTTGAATCTGTGTGTGTGTTGACAGCTTCCTCATGTAAGTGCAGTTGGTGCATTGGCTGTATGTGGAGAATAAACACGATCAACTTGGATGCAAGTCAGTCATAGACTTAATATTTGATCACCTTCATGTGCGGTTCTGTGTGTGTAGGGCGCCTACTGGGCCGAAACTGCGGCAGCAACCTCCCAGCTTCCATGGACACGTCCGACAGTTTTGCTTATGTCAGGTTTGTCAGTGATGCTAGCGGAAGCGCAGCTGGCTTCAGTCTGTCTTTTGAAGCCAGTGTTGAAGGTATGATCATTTTCCTAAGATTATAAAAATCAGGATCACAAACTGCATTATATTTACATGATATTTACACATGGGTAAACATGCGAATGTGAGTATTGTCACCAGAGACAGTGGTAACAGAAGCTAGCCGCTAAAAGTCCTGACGACTTTTAGTGGCTAGCTGCTGTTCCACTAGCTTCTTAAATTCATTCCAGTCTCTCACTTAGGCCTTTGTCCATTGGTGTTGGTGAAAAATGAAACATGTGGGGTGTATTATAAATATTGTGTTATAAATTAACATTAACTACAGCACTTGATATAAGATTTGAAGCCTTCATGATTTCAACTGTTGAACAATGATTCATTTGTTCAAAAACTAACGCTCCAATCAAGATAAACTTATCCATGATACCCACACAAGCTCTTGTTTAATGTTATAAAAGGTGTCAGTCCTCCATTTACATAGCTCTCCTCTCGACCCAAACTGGACCTTGTGGATACCCAAAACTGGACCTTAATAAAAACAGCCAGATCCAGGAAGGACACCAACACTACTGGTGATGAGGAGAAGAAGAGTAAACGCAACAACATTGCAACATTGTGATTCCCTGCGTGTCTGGAGTGTCAGGGAAACTTTCAACAAACACCACATCCCTGTGTTTTTTAATCCCAGAAACATGCTAAGACCTAAAGACCACACATCCAAACACAAGAAATGCAGTCTAGTGTATGCTGTCCAATGCAGTAAGGAATGCACTGACCTGTATATTGGGTAAACTTAACAATCTGTGCACAGACGTATGGCTCAACACAGAAGGGCCCACTCCTCAGGTCAAGACTTTACCTACATCTGAAGGACAATGAACACTATTTCAGTGACATCAAGGTGCATATTCTGGACAGGGTGGACAGATGGTTGAATGGTGAGTGAAAAAGGCCATTTACACCAGAAGAGAGAAACAGTCTCTCAACAGGGGAGGAGGGCTAAGACACCACTTATCCCCCACCTACAATGCTGTCTCTTCCCAAGAGACTGAACAAACGCTCACATTTGGCCTCATTTGACAATGCCAATGATGGCTGTTCAGACTTGGCTTCGGGTGTCTCCAGTAACCACAAAGACTGTCGTTACAACAGCCAGGAGCACTAACGAACCAGTAGTATCTATCACTTTGATAACAACCCCGAAGGTGAAACATCTTCATATATCTTCAACCAAGTCTAGTGGCCAAAAATATTATATCCATCTCTTGAGACAAATGGAGTTGAACTGCACTGCATCCTGTTGAACAATGGTACAGGGATGGATGTTTAGTCCTTTGCAGTATTACAAATGTCAATTTGAATTTGGCTTTTCTTACTTCTGGAACACTTGACATTATTTCTATTTATTTATGTACAGTTACCACTTTACTAGACCATTTTAATCTTGTATTAACATGCATCTGGATCTTAACCTAAAACACATGCAAGTTAATGTTGGTGTAAATGCACACAGAATGCATTGCAGTCAGTATGCAGCTGGATCATCCAGACCATACCTGGAGGGGAAAGCTGCAGCTACTACTTCATCTGCAAAGGAAACTCTCAAACCAACCAATGCCTATTAACCCAGGCAGTCTTGCTTTGTCAACATGTAGATTCTTTGAGAATCACTATTTTTATATTCAGTGTATGCATTGACTGTAATTCATTTCACACTGACTGCTGTTGAATTTCTCTCTGCTGGCACAATTACACTTACTGTAAACCCTTTTTGTGTATTTTTATCCAGTAAAAATACTAAACTTGTGCTGGTTGCAGCTCGACCACTGTAATGAGTGCTCTATTTCATGGTCAACAAAATACCTTCAGATTTTCCTTGTTGGAAACACAAAATAAGCAAATGTAATATCTTGAAACTATAACATCATACATATCATTTGTAAGTCAGCTAAATATGTAAGACTATTGCATTACTATTGTAACTACATGTTCAGCATCGAACATTAAATGGCCCCACATTTCCATAAATGTTTACTCTATTTTAATTTAGGCTCACAGAGATGGAAATTGATTCACAAATCTCATGCTGGATGTCTCTTTGTTGTACTTTCCCCTCCTCCTATTGCAGCCTGTGGAGGAGAGCTGAATGCCCCCTCCGGAACTATCTCCTCTCCCAATTACCCCAACTTGTACCCACACAGCCGGGTGTGTCGCTGGGAGCTGGTGGTGTCACTAGGCCGCCGAGTCACACTCACAATCGATGACCTACGGCTGGAAGATTCTGGTGCTTTCTGTGCTTTTGACTTTGTTGATGTGAGTCCCTTCTGCCAACATTTCCTGATGGTTCATCACTTTACGTTTTCCACTTTAGCTTGCTCCTTATTTACGTTCACATATTAAACCAAGATGTAGTTGGTCACCGCAAAATATGATTTCAATTAGTACTTTTTTTTTTTTTCATGGTTTTCACACCACAAATGGACTCTTTTCACCTCAAATGTAGTTGGATGGTGGCAGAAGAATCACCGGCAGACATCTCAAAACCTGGACAAAGAATCTGAAAAAACCCAAACTACCAGTGTGTTAGACACTACTCTGTGTTTTTGTTTTTGTTATTTGAGCATTCCAATGACCTCTTAAGGCATAACTAGGAATTAATAATTCACCTAACAATACTTTGAGGCAGGAAACACATTTTGGTTGATTATCATTGAGGGCAGAAATGTAAGTTAAACCTCCAGCTGTTTAAAGGGGTCAGAAAAGTGTTCAAAGTGTGAACGATACAAGGACTAAATCTCCCTGATGAACTACAAAAATTTTATGGAATTAATAATTAAAACTATTGGATTTCTTGGTGTCTTACTTCATTGTGACTGTAGTCACTGTTTAACTCATCACTACATCTTAAGGTTATGTACAAATCTCTTTGTGTAAGCCCACAGAACGTATTACAGTTACACAGTTATAACTCCAATAGAAATGCCTTGCAACAGACCCAGTGCCCGTGTGTCTCCATGATCTACATTTGTGACTTCTAGGTTCTGAACGGGTTGGCAGCTGATGCCCCTTACCTGCAGCGATTCTGTGGTACAGTACCAGCAGGCACCCAGGTGAGCTCCTCTGGCAACACCATGGCCATTGTGTTCCACACTGACGCCTCTGTGTCCAGTGGTGGCTTCATGGTTTCTTACTCCTCTGAGGAGCCTGCAGGTAACATGCTCGCTTGGACTTCTACTTACAGTGCAACATATTTAAGATAATCCAAAAGCTTTACAGTGCTGCTTATAATACACCCTGGATAACCGTCTCACCCTCTACACGACAAGCTGTGGCAGGTGGGATTTATTTTCTCCATTTATCTGAACTTATTGCTGCTGCAATGCCTGAATCTCATTTCTGGGGATCAGTTAAGGTGAATCTTATCTTGTCTTGTCCCTATCCATGTGGTAAATGCTTAAACACGTGTAAGGCAGAACATTGCAGGTACAGATTTTACAGGATTATTGCCAGACATTCTGAACAAAAAAAACCCTACCTCTAATGATCACCTTGGATTCTTTTGGAAGAGTCATACTAATAATAAATCCTAGTGTGGGTCCAAGGAAATCCCAGTCCAAGACCATTAGGTTCTGAAACAGTTTTTATTAGACATCAATATGCCAGTCACCAGAGGTTAGACAAGTGACATTTTTAAAGTCTTTGGGATTTCATCCATTAAAGCCTCCTCACTGTCTCACCATCTGTTAAGCTGACCCAGAGTAACCAGCAAGGGTGGTGGCTCTGCTTCATTGTTTAAAGGTAAATACTCTCACCATGACTTTGGCCCATGAAGCCACATGAAGCCCCTTGCTCTCAAATGAAGAGAAAATCCCAGCATCAGAGAGGTGTTTCTAATACTACCTCTAACTCATTGTCACAGTCACAATTTCGTGCTGCCTTTTGTTAGAGTGTGGCGGTGTCCTTAACAACCCAGCCGGTGGGAACTTCACTTCCCCTGGGTACCTGGTGTCCAACTACAGCAACAACCTCAACTGTGAGTGGCTGATCCAGAACCCACAGCACATCAATTCCTCTATTGTGGTGCTGATAGAAGACCTATGCCTGGAGAACCACCAGACTTGCGAGTCAGACTACCTCCAATTCCGCTTAAGTGAGTCCCACACATAGAGCATTGGCTATAGGATGCACTGATGGAAGTTGCTGACAATTACATTTTAGACCTGTGGTTTCTGAATCATAGACTAGAATGAGTAGAGCAGTATGCTGCAGTGTCTGCAGTGTTACCCAACGCATCCAGAAAAGGTGGTTGGAAGTTGAAAGTGGATTTTATGACTCGCCACCCTCTCTCATTTCCCCCTCAAATCTAAGCTTGAGATACCAAGTTACCAGCTGAGACACTTCTTCACTTCAATATTTTAAGTTGTACATTATTAATGACATTTTCTGACCAATGAATTAAGTCTTCTTCAAGACATTCCATTAACATCAGAAGCCATACAGATAATATAGTCCCAAACAGCTCTTTTGCTTGTAATGTCTGTTTCCTGTCTGTTTTTACTTATGCCCAATATCAAATTGCCTTTGTGGACTAATAAAGTTGTATTCAATTGAACTGAATTGAATGACTGATCTGGTGGAAAATGTGTATTGAGTTTGAATTTATATGTTGGCTTCTGTTAGCATGTAGTTAGTATTTATTTGAAATAATATATTGTTATGGTGCAACATTACAGAAATAAAACTCTTTCCTTGCTTGTAGGGAATATGAAAGGGGTGGCTTTGAAAGGGGAATTGGAATTTTGGCGTTTTCACCATCATCCATGCATTTGTGCAATGTGTGCAAGATCTAAATTACGTGGGCATGATCCTGACTGTCTGTCCTGTGATAGACTGGCAACATGTCCAGGGCCTGCCAGATCTCTGCATATTACTATAGGTGTGCTGGGACAGGCTCAGCCTACCAAGACTCTGCATGGGAAAGCAGGCCTAGGAAAGTTATGGATGGATGGATTATATCCTGTCTCTATGCGTTAACCTTTCTACCCCCTCCCTCAGGTGACTCATACGGGGAGCTGTTGGCCAAGTATTGTGGTCAGACCATCCCCAGCATTCCTATTGTAGTCTTTACCCCAGACCTCTGGGTCCATTTCCAGACGGACGCCTCTCAGGGAGACCTGGGCTTCAAGGCCAAGTACTTGTTCTCTGGTAAGACCGATAATGACAGCTTCATGTGCCATAAAATATACTTAAATTCGAGATTAGTATTTATCTAGCAGTCGTAATGTTACCATCACATTCCTGATATGGATCATTCTTTCTTTGCAGAGTGCGGAGGCTGGCAGACAGGTGAGGGAGGGGTGTTATCCAGTCCTAATTACCCCAACATCTACCCCAGCCCCAGTCGCTGTGCTTGGCTGCTAGAGGCTCCAGTGGGCCACACTATTACGGTGAGTCAGCACCATAACCTGGAGCATGGAGCGGCATATTGTCTGTAACCATCATTTATTAGTTTGCTTTTATCATGACACTGTTTCTTCTGTATGAGTCGTATTTAGATGTTCTTACCCTGAGGGACCTACCACCATTACATAACACCTGAGCTCAACTAGCTCAATCTGTAGACACAGTGACAAGAATTGGGGCATAACATAAAAAAATAAAATAAATAAAAAGTCAATGATAGATATGGTTGCATACTTTTGTTGTTGAAGCTGTTGGTTCCTGTTGAGGTTTGGAGCGTACAATGAATGTTATTATCACAGATAACGGTTGAGCCAAAATAAAGAGCTGATTTTTATTCTTCTACCTATACGAGATTTATTATAAACTTCTGTTTTATTTTCATCAAGAGAAAATTACTGTCCTGTTATGTCAAAAACGAAAGGTTATTAAACTTGGCTGGACCCACCGTTTAATACAGCACTCAAAAACACATGAATTTGCTCTTTTGTAGCTAAACTAGTTTTCTCCCTTCCAGTACAACATAACATAATTTTAAATAAACAAAGTAGCTAACTAGCATTTGAACACTTCATCACCAAGGGAAGGATTCTGGATTTCATGTCCTCTGTAATAGTCTTATTCACAGGTATACTGTGGGTTGCACACTAATTAGCAAAAGGTAGCTGCTTCTCAGTTAAAGGATCAAACTTTAGCTCTAGTTTAGTTTTCAGTTGCTATAGTTGTAAACTATAATTTTTTTTTTTTTACTAAAGGTAAAGAGGAGGCCTGTTAGAGTGACTAATTAGATATGAGCCAGACTTTACTTAAGAATGAGGGACATATTCTCTATAAATTATAGAAAGACTAAATTGAAGTTATTTGGACGCTGTTAACCCTTGTAGTTTTGTGTTTTTTGCTACATACGAATTGTCCTTATTTTGTAAGTGTAACTACAGATTAATTATTTAGTTTAGATTACAATATTCTTTTAATAGAAATATCCCATTCTTTTTATTCATCCATGCTGGAGTGTGAGTGTTGCTCCATGCTAGCTAAGAAGGAATTAAGAGGGAACTCTGTGTCATTATGTACCAGCCAACAATGGACATTTCTGTAATGCAGTCAACAAATAAAATGCATTCCTATAAAATATAGATTGAAGAAGCAAGTAGGCCTACATTGCAAAATTGAATGAAATCCTGTGGTCATAATAACTGTTCAATATCATTTCAGAATATTTGGGGACAGAATCATTCCGAAGGTTTAGTAAAAGTTGATAATAAACCTGTTTTAGCAATTAATTGCAAAAATAAAATTAAAGCTGCAAGCAGCGTTGGGCGGGCCCTCGCACTTGTAAGCGCGTCCGCGTGTGAGCCAGCCGAGTTGCATATTCTCGAGCTCTGCCGGTGCGGCTGTGAATTTGCTACGCGGTTATGACGCCGCATGAAGGTGTTATATGTCACTTCCTGTGTACCCTATGTGGAGCTACATAGCACTTGCCGCTATGAATATAAATCGGTATTGGCGTGTAGATGTCTGCGGGGTGGGAGAGTTATCAAGCACGTAAAGTTTGTTTCAGATGTGAGCATGTACACTGAACAATAATGTACCCAAACAATAAAATAAATTCCTTTTATATTTCCCTGCCTTGTTGTTTATGTGTACATACAGAGGAAGAATGTGAGAACAGCACACATTTCATCGTTACTGTGTGTTAGAGCATGGGAGAACAGTGGATACTTTTAATACAGCCCACACCCCTAATACTGTGTAACTATA
>NW_025738729.1:0-9109 GCF_021292245.1 Micropterus dolomieu
TGTGGTGACACTGAGAGGAGAAATGCTCCAGAGAGCCCCTCAGCTTTACTGACAAGGTTTTCAAATCAAGGTATAATGAATTAAAAATTCAGTACAATATTTCCAAACTGAGCATGACAGCAGTTTGAGCCTGTGACTGCAGTCATAACATATTTATTAGTCCTCAGTGAGCCCTGCAGGCCACACAGTATGCTACTCTCGGCGTGTTACATAAACCCATGGTCCATATTCATATTTCTCCTCTGTTCATTCCTTCAAAGTAATGACTCCAAGTCATTTATATGTTGTGTGTGTTGCACACATACACACACACAGTGGGAGCGGGCACAAAGCAGTCTGTAAAATGCAAACAGGAAACTAATAGTTGCCTTTGTGTTTTCCTTCAGTAAACGCGGAAAGGCAGCGCCGCAAACATGCAAAACCCAACATGTGAAGTGAAAAGACTCGTTTCAGTCCATATGAACAACTGCGGGCTTCAGTGGGAACGTGTGTTTTGGTGGCAAAATTCTGACACTATTTATCACCGCGCACCAGAACAACGTGTTATTGTCTTGTATAAATAAAGACGCGTGTTTGGCGCTTAACGCAGCGTTACGCTGACTCCAGGCAACACCCTGCAGGAAGCGCTCCGCACGCCGCTACTGTTGCTCTGTCTCTTTAACATGTTAGTTTGTGAATATATGTGCAAGAACGATCAATGAAACAAGAAACACGGATGTTTAAAAAGCCATTAAACACACGCATACATGAGCCTTCTTTTAAGAGAAGAAAAAATATTTTGTAGTTAGGCTATAAAACCATACGAGCCGATTCCAGCCACATAAATAATCACAATTAAACTACCCGCTTCCACGCAATCAAATATGGTCGCCAGAGTTAACCAGCAAATCACATGCAGGGTAGATAACATCTAAAAGTAAGGAATACATGTCTAAATGTCGGGGTCTTACCTAATCTTTGAGGGTGGCGGACAGCTGTAGCAGGCGGAGAACTAGTGGAGACAAGAGTTGGAGACCCTTCCCATTTAACAAGCAAGGAGACTGAGTGGAAATTTCCATCTGCCATGTGATGATGGCAACTCCTGAAGCGTCGTGTTACAGCCAGACACTGCTGGGGGCTCCTTGTTCTCCCAAATCACCCTCCTTCCAGGCATTCATTTGAAGAAACATCTCGTTGTCCTAATGTGAAGATTTGAGTGGGTTGAATCGGTCTAATTGTTCCCATTTATTCGTCTTAAATATGTAACCTTAAGCTATGACAATCTGTATGCGTAATTACACTGGCTAAAGGGTGTTTATGCAACCCTTCAGATAAAAGAAAGGTTTATTTAATGATTGTGGCAGTTTACTGACTGAGATCCTTTGTTTACATTCTACCTGGCCACGTTGTAGGGAACACTCCACACTCCCAATCCACTGCTGTGATGGTTTAAAGCGGGCGTAGGGAGTAAAAACATGAGCCTTTAGGAGGTGCAAATTGACTAATAAACTGCATTTCGATGTTATGCACGTGTCATGATCAGCGGTGGACAAATACGCTCAATTTGGCTAGGCTATTGTATTTATTTACTTCACACTTAATGCTACTTTATACTTTTACTCTATTGCATTTCAAAGGGAATTAACGTTTTTACTACATTTATTGGAGAGATATAATTATCAGAGTAAGATTTTACACAGAAATTCAATTTAAGAATTCAATTCAATTTAGTTTTATTTGTAGAGTGCCATTTCATAACAGAAGCTTCTCATTGCACTTTTCAGAGCAGAGCTAGAGCTGGGTCTGTAATATTATTTACAGAGAATCCAACAATTCCCACCATGAGCAAGCACTTGGACAGTGGCAAGGAAAAACTATCTTTATGAGAAAGAAAGATCGATTAGCCCATTGCGAGAAAAAGAAATGGAAACTATTTTGATCATCAATCAGTCATTTAGGTCATGTTTTAAGCAAGAATTCCAATCATATTTGCATCTTCTCCAGTGTGAGGGTTTGCTTCTTTTCTCTGTTTTGTTTCACTGTAAACTGACTAGAGGTCAGAACATTTTATAGAACAAATAAGTTTCTAATCAATGAATCAAGCAAATAATAGACAGCAGCATTATTAAGCAGTATTAATAACTGAAAATATCGCTAACTAATGATAATAATAAAACACTATTGCCTACATTTTACACATCACTTTGTTCTGAATGATCTTTTCAAAGAAAGAATGGCTAGACTCCATCCGCAAAACAGGCATTTATATAATTAGTTTTTATTCCTGTCATGCCAAACAAGTGGCCCAAAGAAAGAAAGAGGAAGCTACTGTTAGCTTGACAACATCCACCCACAGTTTTCACCTCTCTCAGTGCCAACAGGCATTTGGCAGTGACAGACACCATTTCCTGTAGGATATCCATCCATCCATCCATCCATCCATCCATCCATCCATCCATCCATCCATCCATCCATCCATCCATCCATCCATCCATCGTCAACCGCTTATCCTGTGCACAGGGTCGCGGGGCCCTGTAGGATATACGAATATACAATTGACAATTCTCTCCCCTTCCTACCTACATAGGCTTGGATGAAGACACTGCTCACTGGGCTCTCAGTGTACTTAAACTCTCCAGCTAGCCATCCATTATAAATATGCATTTATTCTGGGAAGGGTCATGGGCTGGAGCCTATCCCAGCATGCACTGGGCAAGAGGTAAGGTAGGCTACACCCTTGACAGGGTCACCAATCTATCATGAGACATAACAACAACAACAATAACAATAATAATAAAAAAATACTGTATTAAATGTAATTATATAGTAAAACAGGGTGGCACAGTGGTGTAGTGGTTAGCACTGTTGCCTCACAGCAAGAAGAGCATGGGTTCCAACCCCAGTTGCCCCAGCCTTTCTGTGTGGAGTTTGCATGTTCTCCCCGTGTCTGCGTGGGTTCTGTCTGGGTGATCCGACTTCCTTCCACCATCCAAAGACATGCGGACTAGGTTAATTGGTGACCCTAAATTGTCCTTAGGTGTGAGTGTGTGGCCCTGTGATGGACTGGCAACCTGTTCAGGGTGTACCCTGCATTTTGCCCAATGTCAGCTGGGATTGGCTCCAGCCCATGCAGCTCAAAGTGCTTTACATTTAAAAAAGAATAAAAACAGTAAACAAATTAAATTGAAAAGAAGGCAGGTAAAGATAAGGTGCTTAGCACTGCAGTGAAGGCAAGCCATTTGAAAGATTTAAAGGCATAAAAGGTCATTTAAGAACAGCATGTGTGACTCCATGTGAAGCGTGCGCATCATAAGTTGTGGTGCTAGAAAAAGGCACATTTTAATATGTTTTTAAGCGCCATTTTAGAATTTGCTGCTCTGCTCTGCTCTGCTCTGCTTAGGCTATTCCATAAGTTGAGAGCTTACCTGAAAGAAGCTGCATCTCCATTTTTTTTTTAGTAACTAAAAAACCAGCAGTAGAGGATCTTAGGGCTCATGAAGGAACATAAAACAACAGGGAATCTGTGATGTAGGCCGGTCCTAAGCCGTTAAGAGCTTTGTTCACAAGTAGAAGGACTTTAAAATCAAATCCCAAAACACATCAATCCAGCAGTGCACTGGCTTGATGTGTTCTCTCTTCTTTGTCGTAGTCTAAAATAACACCCAGGTTTGATCCAGGGAGTCAGATTACCAAGTGTTTTAAACAGCTCCCTTTTGGATTTGCCAATTTACAGAATTTCTGTCTTTCTGTCTGTGCTGTCTGTCTATTATTCATCCATTTCTTTATTGCCGACAGGCAGGAAGTGAGCTTAAGGCATCTACATCACTTAGCTCAACAGATATGTTGACAGTCTGGGTAAACAAATAATATCTGGGTACATTCCAACTCTGAGAAAAGGGTGTGAGGTTCAGGGGCAGTTTTCTGCCACCAGTTTCAGCTTTATTGGTCACCTCACTGTAGTTTGCAATTGGAGCAATATATATAAAAGAGACAATAAAAAGGGCACAAATTTGTTCACAGAAAAATGAGTTTATTTTATAAACAACATTGTCCCTGCTGACTATCCAGTACAACCACTCCTGGAGAGAGTTCTGATAATTCTCATTTGAACAAGATTTGGTGGGAGACCTTTTCTTGGCATACTTTGGGCCCCTTAGTACCAACTGCATGATGCTATGATGTCAATATGGACCAAAAACTCTGAGGAATTCCAACACCTAGTTGAAAGGATGCCATGAAGAATTATGCAGTTCTGAAGGTGAAAAAGGGGTCCAACCCAGTACTAGCAAGGTGCACCTAACACAGTGGTTAAATTTATGCTTTAAACGTAGGGTATGTAATTCTGATGAAATCCAAAACCATGACAAATATCATGACATAGAGCAAACAACTACACAGCAAATAATGTATGTAACATTAGCTAGGTTGTGGGTTAGCAAACTGTTGCTGCTGCGAAGCTAACATGCTGAGAGGACGAGACAGATTCAGAGCCAGCACACCAGCTCCAGACAGCTGAATTGTCCAGTGGGCAAGCATTTTAACACACAAATCATGACTGGAATGGCTGGAATCGTCATGTGTGGCTTGGTTTTGTTTCTCATTTACAGAGCCAGGGCTGTGTATAAACACTAGATTTTTTTCCCAGCGCACACAGAGAAAGGACAGCTAAAGGATCAGGTGGAGATATTTGCTGAATTTGACAAAATGACGTGTATTGGATTAGAATCGCATACCACACCTTTTTAGAGTACTCCACCGATTTAGCATTACGCTCCTATAACACTGTCCAACTCAAGATAGACCGTTTAAAAAAAAAGGATAAATATCAATGCTGCAGAACTAGAGATATCATCTGTATTCTCATCTATTATCCTCTTCCTTGTCAAAACCTGGTACCTATATTACCCTTCAACTTGACAACTTGAAGTGACATCTCTTGATGTAGTTTATCAGACTTCACATAGCTCTCTCTGGGGCCACAAAGACTATATTCAACTATTTTTCACATATTCAGTAGTACTCTTCAAGACCTTTAAGTAGACTTTGATGTGTAAAGTTCCTCTTTAATGTTTGTATTTTCAAAGAGTATGCGTCCGTGTTTCGATCTGTGGTCGTCCGAGGCCTTTCTGTGCAAAGTTTACATGTTGTCCCTGTGTCTGCATGGGTTCTGTCCGTGTGCTCCGGCTTCCTCCCACCGTCCTAAGACATGCAGGCTAGGTTAATGGGTGACTCTAAATTGCCCTTCAGGCGCAAATGTGAGTGTGAGTGGTTGTTAGTGTCTGTGTGCCCTGCGAAGGACTGGCAACCTGTCCAGGGTGTGCCCCGCCTCTCGCCCAATGCTAGCTGGGAATGGCTCCAGCCCACCCTGTACAAAGGTGGTTGACGGTGAGTGAGAAAGAGAAATGGATGTGACCATGAGGAATTCCTGATGCATGTTTGGCTGGAGTTTAAACTTCACCAAACCAAATGAAGAGCAGAATAAAGCCACTATTACCTCCAAACTCTAATAGAGTAGTATGTTGGCACTCACAGGGTGGATGTTGCAGTCCTATTTCTCTAACATTACCCTCAAGCCCGCTAAATATTGTAGTTAGCCTAGAAATAACATTGTTTGCTGCTTACGTTATGGGAGATAAAGTTTAGTAAAACTTTCCATACACTTGTAATTTTCATCACATGTGTGTTTCTAAAGATTACTGGATGATGTTTCCGGATGGAGACAGACAAAAGAAGATTATGCTTGAAACTGTTAAAGCTGCCACTGAGTTACAGCTCAATGATGATGCCCCATCATCACTCTTTTGATGAGTTTCCATAAAACATAAATACCCGTGTAGGATGTTGAAGGGAGTTGTCTCATGATCTGAATCACATCGCAGAAACTCAGTAAAGCATCTCACATGAGTACAGGCCTCCTTCAGCTGACAATGATTAAATACTTCAACACTGTAATCAGGTTTAGTTTCAGCATCTATCACCAATACTGACTGGTCATCCATTCCAATATGCTTGACAGTATGTAACCACATGAGTTGCCAATATGTTCCGCCATCTTTACTACCTTCTCCTTTTTTTTTTGTCATTGTAGCTTCAGCATGTGGCGCTGCTTTCAGTTTCTGTTTAGCAACTATAATGACATGATAGGTTCTGATCTGGCAGCCACATATTTGAGACTGAACATTTGCAGGCTGAAATACTGAACTGCATGTGTGAACCGTGCGAAACTTGGGTCACAAAGCCGGCTGACCTAGTTAGCTGAAATAGAAAATGCCTCTCGCTTGAGAGGTGAGAGGTGAGAGGCTTGAAGCCGGGATGACATGTCACTGCCACATTGCTCGCCTTCATTGATTTTTCTTTCAGTACAGTATACTATGAATAAAGCTGTTCATGATGTTTTGCAAGTAAATGTACTAAGTAAGTTAAGTGAGCTGAATATTAAGAAGAAGTTTGGGCATACATTCTTTTGGATGATGATGATGGGATCTGATCATTTCGTGTTAAACATGGCTGCCCACATATTGTACATATTGTATACTGTACAGTGCCAGAAACAGTAAGAAAGGCAATAAAAAGTACACAAAGTTGGGTATATTTTTCATATATTGGGAGAAATTCGAGAAATTGGGAGAATTGTGACCTCGGGAGGACACTGGGAGAGGGCTTTAAAAAACAAGAGTCTACCATGAAAATCGTGAGGGTTTGCAAGTATTTGCCTGGCAGACATAAGCCGCTTTTCCATTACCAGTACCAGCTCAACTCTACTCAACTCGGTTTGGCCGTGCTCCATTTTCCATTGCAGATGGTACCCAGAGATAGTACCCCTCAATGTTGCTGGCCGTCATAGCCACGCCACAACTGCCGCGACGTAATGTTCAATGCGACACACACCGGCGACCCACATACAGCTGTCTCTTGATTTAAGTTAAAATGTTTCAACATTCCTCAGAATGTAAAGAGAGACGGGCGGTATGAAAACCTTCCAGCTGTGTTTTCCTCCCATGTGTGACGGCGGGACCGGAGGGCTGTGAGCGGGCATTTTTGTTCCGCCATCACTTTTTGCAAAACTTGAATAGCAATATTTGAAATGTACACAGTTGATTTCTCACCTCAAAACTTCTCAGAAGTGGATTTAGTGATGAAAGAAAGTATGTAAACTGTAAAATATAAAACTTTCTGTTGCTGGCCTCTGTCTGGCGCACGCAATGATGATGCAGTGAATAGTGAATATTCTCTCTGACCAATCAGCAGTCTGCCGTGTTTTCACGTCACATTTTAGTATCGCCTCAGCTCGCTCGGAACCTCGATGGAGGTGATACGAAAAAAGTACCCGGAAGCAGGTACAGGTACAACTTTTCCACAATGGAAAACCAAACAAAGGCGAGCTGAGTCAGGCTGGTACTGTGCAGTGGAAAAGGGGCTATAAACACGACTCCAAATAACTGCCCGTGTTGCTCTGTGTTTGCTGGATGTGTAAATAGGAAAGTGATTGCTAACTTAACCATAAGGCTGAGAATGTGGGATGGTTTTATGTCAGATATTGCTGAGACAACTGAGACCCCTTCCACACTACTGCGTTTTTGTTTTAAAACTTTAGCTATGTTTGCACCTCCTGTCCAGACTAATATGGCAAAAACCAAGACCTAAAATAGAGAAATTTGAAAATGCTGCAGACCCCATTTTTTGTTTGTTTGTTGCGTTTTAGTGTGGACGGGCAAAAACAGAGGACTTTCATAAGTCATGCAAAGTAGAAACACGATGTTACTGACAGAGTTTTTGAATTGGTATTTGTATTAAAATATTTTGAACCGTGCAAATAACACTTACAGCCTACTTTTGTACTGTGTGTCTCGCTGTATTTACTTTGCAACGACTCCCAGTCTGTTTTCCGCCGCCACAGCCACTTTTACTGTAAGACCCGTGTTACATTCACAGTCCCAGCTCATTATTGGTCCATGCAAAAAGAAATCTGGTCTGATTCTTCGTCTGCATTACTATATTCTTTCACCAAATCTTCTGTAACTACAGAAGAGACCATCTGCTTCATGTTTACACCGGCATGCACATGCCCAGTGTATGTGAACGGCCGCTAGATGTGCGTTTTCAGTCGTTTTAATGTAGAGATCAACTCTGAAACGCAGCTAAAACGCTGGTGTGGACGGAGATCGTATTCGTTTTAAAACTGTTTTTAAACAAAACTGGAGTAGTGTGGATGGGGCCTAAGTGGAATGGAGTCATTCTTAAAGTTTACATCTGCATTTGACAACATATTTATGCACTAAAGTTATTATTCAAGACACAATTTTGCTACACATTTCCCTTTTTGACATTTTTCTGAAAAGATTGGTCAGACTGGACTGTCTGCAGTTACCAAAGATTCATTGTTATTTTCTAATAAGTTAGTTTAGTTTAATTAAAAATTTTATTTATTAGCTGTAGAGCAGAGGTCACTAATAGGCGGACCGCGGTCCGGATCCGGACCCAGCCGCCGTCCTCTCCGGACCGCCGACCTACAGCCCATTTATTATTGAGACTTACTACCTCGTGACGGAGCGTTTCTATTTTAACCCGCGCAGCGTTTCTAGCATTTACTGTACTGGTTTAGAGGACCAGGAAACTCACAGACCAATCGCATGTGCTCCAATCGTCTCATGTGACGCTGCTCAGCCAATCAAATCTGTGCATACCGTGGCTTGCGAGTCGAGTCCGCGAGATTCACCAGAGACGTTTTGGAAACACACCCGAATTGAGGAGACGAAAGATAAAAGAGATTTCACATGACTTTTAATCAAGAATGTACAGATTTTTACATGTACATTCCTCCCACGGGCAGTTCAAAACCAGAATATCTCATAGATCTCCAATATGCTTGCTGGAGCTCACGTTTCTCACTGAACAACAGAAAGTAGGAAAGTGGAAGCTCTGTAAGAGGAAATGAAAGAGAAGAGGAGGCATTACAGCTGTTCAGTTGTGTGTTTATTATAAAATTGGTTAAGACTACACTTCATCACTTCAAGCTACACTTTTTATTAAATTTTTTCTAAAAATTAGGCACTTTAGTTTACTTAAATTTAGAATTTATTATTTGAATAGTTATTATTTATTATCCTTCCAGTTTGATGTGAAAACTGAC
>NW_025738730.1:0-11760 GCF_021292245.1 Micropterus dolomieu
AAACGCCCCAAATAAATATCCAGAATGAATCAGGAACTGCTCCTCAACCATAATACCGCAGTGTGATTTCATACAAAGTCAATGAAAAGACACGGAGAGAGGAGATTTCCCGCCCATAGACCTTATTTGTCATAATGAATTTACGTTTTGATTAATGTCAGATGAAAATTCCAACTTCTTTAGATGGCTTTGATTTTTTAAACACTTAACTTACCTATCATAACTTTATAACGTTATGCTCAACTATAGCCAAGATCAAATCAAAGCCGGAAAAAAATACTTAAATTAACTTAACTAACCCTATTAATCCCGGGCTCTCAGCCAGGGGTGAAGAAAAGACTGAACCTAAAAAGGAGACAGGTGCTGTCAGTTGGTGCTGTTGGAAACTAACGTTACAACATCGTTGTAAGTTAACTAACGTTAAACAGCATTAATGTTTTAAGCTAGCTGCACACAAAGTTGTTTATTAATGCTAGCTAGCTTAACTATCCGTTCATTCGGTTAATTTAGCTTGTCCAGCTAAAAAGCTAACGTTAGCCAATGCCTCTTCAACAGTTTTAGCCATTTTAAGAAGTTAAAACCCGGTCAAAACATTCCGATGTGATGATGTTAATGATGTTAACAAGCATTACACCGCTATTAAAAACACTAAACTCACTAAACTGTTTGACTGAAACATCGTTCAACTTACCGTTATAAACTCTTTCCACAAAGCTTCCAGTCCGAACTGATCCAAAGAAAGAAACAGTTCGCGCGCTCGTTCCGACGGCCCCTGGCCAGAACAACTACGATTCCGCCGCCTGACTTCTGGTCCGGTATGAACCGGTTCGAAAGAGAAAAAAAGAAACAATTCGCACGCTCGTTCCGACGAGTCCGGGCCAGAACTATTATGATTCCGCCGACTGATGGATGCTCACGCCCACTCCTGAGTGCACACAGACTACATGAATATAATATAATATAATATAATACTATCTGGAACGGGACAGTAAAAACGGGCGTGACTGTTACACAGATCTGCCGGTTTGGAGGCGGATTCGGCCCAGAGTCAGCTGCTATCTGGGGTATTACACTGAGTAAGGGCGCCATCAGATAGTAACACTGAACAACACTCAACATAAAGGTATAATAAATAGGCCTATCGTATTTTTAGCCATAACATATCTTTATGTAATCAGTTTGACATAGTTTGTTGTTTATCGAGGCGACCAACTGCAGTGGTCGAAGTGAATTAAGGTTAGCGAACCGTCGTTAGCTAACGTTAAGTTAAATTGTTGGATTGTTGTGTTGAGCTAATGATACACGGAGTAACCTCCTGTACCTCCTGTAAGAAAACCTCCTGTTTCCACTGACTGATTTCACTTCACAGTGATAGCAGACCACCTCAGGGTGACCCTTGGTGAAGATCCGAAATACACTATGTTGCAAAAGTTTATGTACACAACATGGTTAATGAAATCCTATTCTTAATCCGTAGGGTTTAATATGGAGTTGAACTATCCCTTGTAGATTTTTATGCCTCTTGTTATTTTTTACATTTGTGTAGGTGGCTTTTGAAGTGAGTTGAAATCCAATACTTACATTTATAGGTAAAATCCAGGGGGCCACAACCAACGCCATGATTTATGCTGGGACAATCAACCCAGCGTAAATCAATCAAGAACACTGATATTTGCTAGCCTGACGCCTGAGCTACTGTCTCTTAACTAATCAGTTTATTGTTGTCTTCCTGACAAGGACAAGTACATGTAAGAAATACATGTCAGAAACACTCTAAGCTAGACCTGTTTTACCTTTCCCTGTTACATCAATTAAGACACTTAAGAAATATTCTCAACAGTAAGATTTGCAGATTGATTATCTAATTAATTAAGCAAAGCGAGAGGAGCCTTGATCCTCACCTGACAATGCCTTTTTAAACTTCATGTATTATGTGGTTTATAATGGACTGTGGTGCAGAAACAGCGAGGCTTACATTTTTCAGTTATCTTTCAGTGGTCATACTTGATGCACTAGATGTGATAGTTTTTTGAGATGTTCTTCATTTACTTTGGTATGTTAGTCCAGATGAGCCAACCCTCCCAAGATGTAACAAAAAGTATAATTACAGTACAGTAAAATAATGTATTACAGGAGTATGAGACATCATGTAGCACTTCATTTCTTGATGTGGCTGTTGTTTAATGAACAAGTGACAATAATATTCACTATAGCATATGTTTTTACTGAATAATCAAGTCAAAATAATTTCATAATATATCAATCTAATGCAACCTGATTTCTTGACTGGCAACTCTCTGCTATCTCACAGAGGACATCTTTGTCCTGTCTCAGGCGCCGTAGCTATACAACTCGCTTGGATAGGGGAGGGGGGATGCAATTTGCAACTCTAACCACTAGATGCCACTAAAATTAAATGGTTCGTGGCGGAGGTAGAGTAGGTTGGCCGTTAATCGGAAGGTCGGCGGTTCAATCCCGGATCCCCCAGGCTGCATGTCAAAGTGTCCTTGGACAAGATACTGAACCCCAAATTGCCCCTGGCAGCTGTTCTGCCACTGTATGAATGTGTGTGAATGTTAGTTTCTGTTTGAGCACTTAGTGTGTGAATGGTGAATGCAGATGTAGTGTAAAAAGCGCTTTGAGTGGTCGAAAAGACTAGAACTATACAAATACGGAGCATTTACATTTGCATTACATAACATGACATAAAAAACACAATATTCCATATTGTCAGGTGTGGCATTTTACTCCTTTGCTGTAGGGTCCACATAATTAACTAATTTAAAAATAAACACAACAGAAACAGAATTTTGAATTTTTTTTTAATGATTTCTAAGTAATAAAAAGAATCTTATAAATGTACCTAACTGACACAGCACTCACAGACAAACCACAAGTACACGGACAAAACAGATTGACATACAGACCTAAACCAAAACCAAGCACGTGACAAACACCCTACACAGACGATTTCAAAATAAGACAGGAGAACGGACTAAATGGACAGATACACAGACCAGGATGAATGAAACAGAAGACAGGATCGATCCAAACGGGAAAAGATGAACTAGAGAACAGATCTAAGAACTAAGACACAGAACTAGGACTACACACAGACATGAAAGAAACAGGACTAAAAGCTAAGACAAGAAAGCAGGAATGACATGAACTGTTAACATAAGAATAAACTAAACAGAGGAAATCAGAGAAAAACACAAGACATGGAACAAGAACCCCGAACCATGTAAACCGACTGAAACAAGAATCAGAACACTGAACAGACAAGGCAAAAAGACTACAAACACAGACCAAAACCAGACAAGACAGGAAACAGACTGAAACAACATTCAAAGTACAGAACAACTCAGGCCAGGATATATTATTCCATTATTCCGATAGAATATTCCGTCTGTTTCTTTAAGTAAATTAAAATTGATATTATTTAATTGTACATCACTTTGGCAGTATGATCTCAGTAATCAAATCAGTTTTATTTTTATAGCCCAATGTCAAAAATCACACATTTTCTCTAAGGGGAGACTTTTGGACAACGAAAAACTCCCTCAAAGCCCTTTAACAGGAAAAAAATTTTAAGAAACCTCAGGAAGAGCAACTGAATGAAAAGAGGACATGAGGGAGAAACTAGGGAGAGAGACAGGTGTTGGTATTGTGCTTGCAGGGCCAGGGGTATTGGACTCGGGGTGTCTGAGGCTAAGGGCCCTCATGTGAGGAGGGCCCACAAAGATACTAACAAATTGCCGTGGATGTGGGGAGGGGCTAATAGAGCATGCTTATGTACAAGGCCCAGATATTTGTGCGACGCCCCTGTGCAGGACTCAAACAAACAGAGAGTGACAGAGACTCAGTTGGTACAGTATTCTCATCCGCAGCACAAATATGGACTATAAGCACTTGGCTTTATAGATACCGACCCGCCAGAAGGATAAAGGTAGCAGGACCTTTGTAATGTTGGGGACTGACAGGAGATTTGATTGCAAATACTGTATATATGAGATCAATTCTTCTGTTCAAAGCCCAAAAGCATAAAAAAATTGGGGAAGAACTGCAAACCTCTTCGGTTTGTTCCATCAAATCAATTTCTTCATCATCACATGCTTAGTTAGTAGCCATGATCGTTGCTAGCTCCAGCCATAGTGATACAGTACATGTTGAAGGAAGCTCAGGAAAATTAAAAGTGGTTTAGCTTGCTCTAAATACTTTGTGCCTGGGGCATGTGGCAGTGACAAGTGGTTTTTTGATAGTTTGAAGGTTTTTTAAAAATCAATTTACATGGCCTGCAAAAAGTGCGACTGCTCAGTCCGCCTTCTTATGTACCTTTATCTTCTTGCCTCCTCTCTTCTTTGAGGCTCTTCTGTTATCTCTGTTCCAAATGTTCCAATATGTTCCAATTTCATATCCAGTGGTAGCTCCCGGCGATGTCCCGCCTCCCTGGTCTCCCTCCAGTCGCTGCGCAGTATCCGTCTCGGCGTGTCCCGGCCACGGGAAAACCGACAGCCAATCAGAAGGCTCTATTTGTTCCTGCGCTGACAAACTGCCTGGGAGCCCCTCCTCCCCTTCAATCAGTGGTGAACCAGGTGGAACAAATCTTCCAGGCAATCTGAGCGTGCCAGTAGCTGGCTCTGTTGTTGTCTTTAGACCGCAGTGGAAGGAGCATTTATAGCACCACAAAACCAAGGAAACTTGATCTTTGTCATTAAAGTGATTGTGCAAGACCAAGCCCCCTACAAAACTGAAGGACAGCCGGTAAGCGCCATATTGGCCATATTTTGGCTAGATTGACTTAAGCAGTGCAGTGCTAATGATGCTCTGGTAAAACACAGACTCTTAACTCTTGCTGACTTTGATAGGACTTTTTGCAGTGGTATTTGTAACTTCAAATGTTGTTTGGTTTTATCAAACAAGTGGGGAAAAGGAAAGATAAGAAAATATACATTTTGAAAATTAAAATACCAACATATCTAGTTGTGTGGCTATGATACCTTTTATAATAACTCTTTACTAGAAATATACAGCTTAAAACTAATGATTAGAAAGTAAATAGAATTTTTTTACTACTAAAATATTTTGTATTGCATTTGGCTAAAATGTGAATTTGGCTAAAAATATACTAATTCTGATCATTGGATTTAAAATTATGGGTATTTATTTGGATAACATTTACTTTAAAATTGGAAACGTTGTAACTTATAATGGCAGAAATGTGTTTATCTGAGTTAAATGTGAATAATTTTATTTTGGCTATCAACTCGGATAATAACTTGTATTTGTCATCTCTCTTTTGAGGTTTTTCAACTGCTTACTGCCCACCAAAGATTGGTTAATAAAAGACAAACAACTGATCCCATGGCTGTTGAGTGAAATCCAGTTAATATCTTACCAATTTCATAGTATCAAACTTTTGCGCATCCAATGAGAGACGCGGATTTGTTCCAAATTCTCAATGTCCCGCCTCCATTCTGCTGGTTTACCGCTGCGCGAGGGGCTCCACATCTCTGGAGTCCTTCCACCTCAACGGGTTCATCCCAGGTACCTTAATGTGTCTTGTGATGATTAAATATTCTGAATTCACACTTCATGCACAAGTAATTACATTTTTGTTCCACAACCTACTTCCTCAGGGACCCGAGCTAAAGCGAAGCATTTCCAGGCGTTCCTGGCCGATGGACTGGTGAGGTGGAATGAGGACCGCGCAGCTGCACCACCGACTGCAGCTGAGGGCCAGGTGGCGCCTCTGCACACCTACAGTGGTGGTTTTAGTGGTTAAGGACTTCACCAAACTTGCTGCGTATTTAACAAATCCTTCCTGTTGTTGCTGTGTGACAGGGGAGCTCATCGGCATGGAGTTCCTGTACCAGCAGACGGGCAGAGTGCTTGAGGATATCAGCTTTGGACCCTGACACTCCGGACGAGGCCACTGCCGTTGAGTCGCTCGAGGAGGCCGTGGACGAGACTATGTGAAGGACCCCACCGTCTTCGAGCCTGATATGGTGGCAGCAGGCGGGTCAGGTGATCCAGCTGACCCTCCCAGACTCCGGGTGAGGCAGCCCAAGGGGCGGTTCAAGGCAGCGAAGGGGAAGAAGTCCCAGTGGTGAGTTTCAGATTAAGCTTTGTTGCTGTGTGTTAATCTTGTAGTCTGATTGAACTTTTGGTGAAAGCTAAGAAACTAAACAGCCTTTGTTTGTCTTCCAGGTTCTCTCGGCGCCAGAAGAGGGAGAGGTCTGTGCTGGAGCAGGGAACTGGCGTCGTCCTTGCTCCAGCTGTTGCTGACCATACACTCCCTCCAGTTAAAGGGCTGTCCTCTGTGCAGGTGGGACAAGGACAGCCCTTTAACTACGACATCCCCGACGAGGAGTAGCCGGGAACATCCAGCAGTTGGCCTCCTGCTCCTCCTCCGGGTGGCCTTCTCCCTGCTCCTGTTCCTCCTCCAGCGCCGCTCCCGGGTGGCACAGTCACATCGGCCCCTGCTGTTCAGCCTCCTCCTCTTCCTGGAGCCCTGCGTGTGCCCAGGACAACGGCATACAGGAAGAGGAAGGCTGCCGAGGCTGCTGCTGCAGCAGGGGTCTCGCAGCGATATCGCAGTACACCTGCAGCAGGTGTGGCCACCCCAAAAGGCTCAACACTGGCCACACCCGCATCGCAGGTGTGTCATACTGCGCGGCTGCCAGCGGGCAAACTTTGGAGGGAGGAGATGAGGAGGCAGCGAGCAGAGGACCAAGGGACAATAGGGGACTTTTAAAAAAAAATTTTTATCATGATTTATTTATTATATATTTATTCTGCTGCTAAATGCTCCACAATGTTCACCAGCCTGTCTGTTTCAAATAAAAGAATAAACATGCACTTTGTTTGGAAGCTGTAATATTCCTGGTCATATCTGAAGCATTACACAACTCCTGACATGTCAACATGACGTTTAATGCAACACTTGGGAGTAAGATTTAACATGCATCGTGCTCAAACCTAACATTATTTGAATCTGTCAGCTGCATTAATCATCTTGTAATCAGAGCTTTAATGCTGCAGACTTGTTATCACTCTATACGATCAACACACTCAGATGAAGTTTGTACATGAGCTCCTGCTGTCAACAGGATGTGTGTTTGGGGGCCTCCTGAATGCTGGAGTGGGCCACGAAGCTCAGGCTGTCCAGGGCCTCTCTGAAGACCATGCCTTGGGACATTTCTTTAGTCCATAAACTTAAGAACTCGTCAAACAATACTCAAAGATGAGACGCAGACGGAAACTTCAGGTCTCTTGTAAGCCTTTATTGCAATATGACTATTTCTAAAAGCTCAATTCTGAGTAACACAACTGGAGATTAAGCTCTGCATGAAGTTTTAAACCACAGATTTGCATATCTTTGCATATTCATGTGTGTTTGGGGTCATTAAGCAGTTTCTGGCTTTCCCAGCATTTAATGACAGCATCTCCTTATCCTCACCTTTACTCTTCTCAAGTTATCTCTCTGTTTCAGTCACGTTCATCCAAGTTCCAACACACTGTTTATCAGATTTTAAGCCCAGTTCCCTTACAGATCTCACAGAACAAAATACCACAGGGTGTACACACAGCTGGCACTTAACAAACTGTCAGCTTAAACACTTCCAGTCGTCAAGAAGTGTGCTCAGGGCTGCCACAGGACGCCGCCGCTGGTGCTTTATGGGCATGGAGTACCAGGAGTGCTGTTCGTGTCACAGGAAGTCCGCGGCATGAAGGCAGGACATCTTGGATCAGCTGATCTGACACACCAGGAGGAGTTCCCAGCTGTCCTCAGGTACCAGATCAGAAAGCCAGACCATCAGTCCCTGATGGCATCTGCTGCTCAATCAGGCCTCCTAAAATAAATCAATAAAAACTGATAGCTGGTTATACAGGCATCTATCTGTGACTATGTTTAAGCACACATGATCTCACTGAGGTTAACACAACAGAAAGGATATCTTGTGCTATTTCAGCACATTTGGTCGATACAATCAGAGCTGCTGCTGCTGGAGCCCGGCTGGAGGCCTCAGTCTGAGGAGATGGATGAAACACAAAACTACAAACAGTGCTCTTTTTCATTTGCAGTATATATATATATACACACACACACACACACACACATATATACACAGTGTATATATGCACATATTAAGAGAACACATTTTATGTTCAACAGTCATACCTTCTCAGAATTTACTTGTCCATACCGACACCTTCTCACCTCTACTCCTCCACGATCTTCTGCACCTGCTTTACAAACCATCTTTGTCCCAGCTGGGGATCGAACCGAAAACCTTCTGCTCCGCAGCATGAGCACGGGCCCTCCTTTCCCCCCTTTCTACAGAGAAGAATGAACGGTATGCTTCTTGGCAGGACAAATGAGCAAAACTCCCGCGGTGAATAAAACGGTTTACAGTTTATAAATAATGTCTCTAAGTGAGGGCTGCATGATTTTTCCAACACTGTGACATCTGTGCACCAACCTTCGTTTATATAGAAACGGAGTCCGCCTCCCCTTGTTTTTCCCGTGAGCTCCCTTTAGCGATCCATGCGGATGAGATTAAATGCCGGTAGGTGAAGTGCGCTGTCCGGGATGCGCTCGGTGAGACAGGATTTGGTGAAACAGAGGGCGGCAGATCCGAGTCCGAGTTAGTACTGTTGAGGTGAAGCAGTTCGTCCATTTTGTTGGTTAGAGAGCAGACATTCATCAGGTGAATTGAAGAGAGCCCAGTGCAAAAAGGTCTCAGTTTAACCAACCAACCAATTTAGTTATATATTATGCAAAATCAGATGCCCTGATGGGTCAGCTGGACCTCCCAGCACTCCTGAACCTGTGACATCACTCCTTATGCTGGGTCGGTCAGGCTTGATGTCTGACAAAAGAAGGTCCCATTTGTCTGGACCACCTCAGGCCTGTGTTAGTGAGGCGTTACTACACCTGGCCGACCAGATAACTAACGTGGAGAAAAAACATCCAGACTCCCTGCTCATAGTTCTTGGTGAGTTCAAAAGAGCAAACCTCTGCCATGAACTCCCAAAGTACAGACAGCATATTAAGTGTCCCTGTCCATTTTATAAAGAGTGTGAAAAGATGGACCAACGAGTCAAAGCCGGATTTATAGGCCTGCTTTGACTGCACTGACTGGAGTGTTTTTGAGGCTGCAGCCACTGACCTGGACGAACTAACTGACACTGTGACATCAGTTTTTGTGAGGACATGTGTGTGCCGACCAAAAGTGGGAACAGAGTCCTGTACAACCAGGCCAGGAACATTCTGACTAAGGAGGTCAAAGCAGCAAAGAGGTGCTATGCTGAAAAGCTAAATAACAGCTTTGCAGCCAACGCCCTGCGTCAATGTGGAGAGGCCTGCAGACACTCACCAACTACAAGAGACCATACCCCAACAACTGCTGGTAATAAAAAACTGGCAGACGAGCTGAATGGCTTTTATTGTAGGTTTGAAAAGCCCACAGTCACACCTCTCCCCCACTCCAACACCATCTTCAAACAGTCACCTTCCCCCTCTGACACACTCCCACTCCCCTCTCTGACCCCTCACCTGCACTCAAGATCTGTGAAGAGAACGTGAGCCACCTCTTCCAGAGGCAGAAGATCAAGAAGGCTCCTGACACAGACGGTGTTTCTCCATCTTGCCTGAAAATCTGTGCGGACCAGCTGGCCCCCATCTTAACTCAGATCGTCAACAGATCACTGGAGCTGTGTGAAGTTCCCTCCTGCTTCAAATGCTCCACAGTCATCCCGGTCCCAAAAACACCCGCCATCTCTGGATTACATGACTACCGGCGTCCTGACTGACATCTGAAGTCATGAATTCCTTTGAAAGACTGGTGTTGGCCCACCTGAAGGACGTTACAGGCCCCTTGCTAACAGGTCAGTGGATGATGCAGTCAACTTGGGACTGAATTACATCCTGAAACATATGCAAGGATCCTGTTCATGGAATTCAGCTCGGCGTTCAACACCGTCATCCCGGACATCCTCAGCATCAAACTCACCCAGCTCACTGTGCCAGCCTCCACCTGTCAGAGGATCACAGACTTCCTGAATGAGAGGAGTCAGCAGGTGAGGCTGGGGAACATCACATCAAGCACCCGGGCTATTAGCCCTGGCGTCCCCCAGGGGTGTCTGCTCTCCCCACTGCTCTTCTCCCTCTACACCAACAACTGCACCACAGGAGACCCATCTGTCATCTTGTTTACTGACGACACAACGGTCATCTGCCTCATCCGGGACGGTGTCGAGTCGGCCTACAGACAGGAGTTTATTATGCTGCCTCTCTGGTAGCGATAGCCGTTAGTTTAGCAATGGAAATCCCCCCAAAAAGACTCTTGACCATAGACTATATAGATCTTGACAGACAAGAGCACTTTTGAGCATGTGCAGATAATAATAATAATAATAATAATAATCTTTATTTGTAGCGCACTTTTCAAAAACAAGTTACAAAGTGCTTTAACAAGTGTAAAGACAATAATACCCAAGAGACAATAATACAAAAACAATACAAGATAAAAGCATGAAAACATTGAAAAGACTAAAATACACGTTTAAGATAAAAATAACATTAGTAAAATAGAATAAAATAAAGGGATAAAATAAAGTCAAATAAGATCGGGAAAGGCTCTCCTATAAAAGTATGTTTTAAGAAGGGACTTAAGAGTTCACTGACTCAGATGACCTGATTTCCTCGGGAAAAGCCTGGCAGCAGAGTTCTGGACAGTCTGGAGTCGATCAATAGATTTTTGGGTTAAACAAGTGAAAAGGCTGTTGCAATAAATCAGGCGTGATGAGATGAAGGCGTGTAAAATGGTCTCGGTGTCCTTAAAAGTTAACATAGATCGAATTTTTGCTATATTTCTAAGTTGATAAAAACATGTTTGAACAAGCTTTGTGGTGTGCTGATTGAAATTTAAATTACTATCAAACCAAACACCAAGGTTCTTTGTGTAAACCACACGCTGCTTCATACACAAGTGCCAGAACAAACTGGACCAGAGGCTACTATATCAGTATAGGAATATAAAGTTTATTTGTTACATCAAAACAAAAGAAAAACACAATTCAGAACTAGACTGCGTTACCAGGGAAACTGATGTAGAATTGAGCACCGACAAATTATAACCAAACTGATAAACAAATAAGGAAATAACCCACACACTCAAACCAATTAAACCAAATACTATGGAAAAACACTATCTGCATGCTACACACCAATTACACAAAACACCCATGCAAAATGGTTACTCTGTCTTTCAGTTTCCCCCTTTAACACAGCCAGAAACACAAAATATGGCCCATTCAAGGATCTAGTGTGAGCACAATAAAACTAACCGGTGGGAAAAAACAGTGGTTGGCTCTCCTAATAACTTCTATTTGAAACAAGACAAACAAAAACACAGTAAGATACAAAAACACTTTAAAAGAAACATTTCATGAAACATAAGCAAATGTAACAATTATCATACCTTGTTTGACTTAGAAACACATTCCCCTCCCGCCGTTGAAGGCATGCAGGTGACTGGGATCTATATTTTCAAATATTCCTGTTACATTCATATAAAAAAAGGCTAAAATCTTGTTTAAAACCATCTTACACATACCTGTGCTTTAGCTGATGTGTTTGGACAATCACTCCAAGCTTTGGACCCTCACCACCACGAAGTCTAATAAATAACAGGTTTTTTAACAATTCTTCAACTTCTCTTTAATAAAATAAACTACAAATTATTCTAAGAT
>NW_025738731.1:0-10890 GCF_021292245.1 Micropterus dolomieu
GCTTTTCTACAAAATATTAACATGCTGTTTGTCCAGGGGGTCAAATACTTGTTTTTCCTCATCAGATGGTTATCAATTTTTATAAATTCATATGATGTGATTTTCTGGAATTTTCTTTTGGATTCTGTCTTTCACTGTTAGAATGTACATATGATTAAAATTGTAGATTGTTGCATTCTTTGTAAGTGGGCAAACCTGCAAAATCAGCAAGGGGTCAAATACTTTTTTCCCCCACTGTATACGCCTCCAGTTACGCCATCACACGCTACCGTTCTAGCAACCCCAATAGGATTGGAGTAGTTTCATTCATGATTTCAGCCCTGCCACACCCAGAGGCGTTCCCATAGTGTCGTCAATGACGCAGTGTCTCGTTCCCCTTCTCGGGGAACAAGGGTTACATACGTAACCCGAGACGTTAGTGTCAGTTAGTTTTATTTTCCACCTCTTTGTCAGGTATCCTAACATCGGCTCCCAAACAGGTTGCTATGTCTCTCAGAAGGTCTGAAGGGGAAACTACCACATCAGCAGAGCAATAATGTAATGCACATCAGAGTATAGGGCAGATAGACTTAAAAAGTATTATGAATTCTCATTACATGATGATGTTATTCTCGTAATATTACAACTTGTTTCTCGTGTCAGAGAACACAAATGTGGGATAGATTCTGAATGTGCAGAAAACCTACTGAAACTGAGGTGTTTAAAAGGCCAGGATTTGAACTGAAATAAAATTATTAATTTATCTTTGTGGTCAAAAGGTGCCACATGCACATTTAAAGAGAATATGTCCCTAAACAAAGCCACAAAGAGGAGGGAAGACTCATTCCTGACTGCATGTTTGTTGAGATGATATCAAATGAGAAAAGTTGATTTACTGGAGAAAACATATCTGAAAAGAACACACAATGCCTGAGAACCTTAACTGCTAAAATCCTGTCTCGTCTTGTGAGCCAATTGTCTCTTCACGTCCCTAGCCTTTACTACGAATATTTGTTTCCTTTTCTTTATGCTGGTCTTATTGTGGTACAAGTTATATTGCTACATGGAATTACTCTTACTTTAGAAATTACCTTGTACTTTTTGCTCTGAAAGTGCTATTTAAATAAAATTATCAAATTATCTCTGGATATTTGAATTGTTGTCACTGACACATTAACAAACAACCTAGGAAATATCTGGTCTGTTTGTCTGGCTACTGCTGAATTGCAGGTTTGATGTCGTTCCTGTTTTATTTTCAGCCTGTCATCTATGAGAACTGTCCTCCAGTCTTACCATGTGAAGACTCCATCTACCAAAGCCTCGATCCAGGGACCACGAGCAACTACTCTACTCTATATCTTTAGACAGTATACAAATGCAATGTCTGCGTTTGGTTTTGTACTGTGCAAGTTATGATGTGCTGTGAGGTTCATTATTGTTCCTTTTCTTTTGGCAGATATTATCCATAAATTATATTATCACCTCTCTGCTGATGATGCTGAGCTGATCATTTGTCTCAGGGTGTTCAGCATTTTGTCTTCAGAAATCTAGGTGTCCTTGGTGATTCTTTCCCAAACTTTGAGAAAAACATAAGGAAATTAATCCAGTCCGGCATTTACCAGTTCCTCAATAAGTGTCATTTTGTAATGAAAGCCAAGAGAAGCCAGATTTCCATTTGCCATTGTAATTTTAGTTTAATGAAACCTTTCCAGATGTTTTATAGAGTTTCTTCAAATGAGTGAAACAGTTCCTCTGTTGATTGTAATGGTTAACCTGTGTGGTGAACGATGGTACTGCACGATCATGTGAAAGAAAAAACCACCGCACTTGAACAACTGTGATGGTTATCTAGTTTTCTAGAATTACAAGAAGAACTACTTATGTCCCATTGTGTTATGTGTTGATTTGGATATTTATTCGGTTATTGCCCAAATGTATTTATCTTGTGGATTCACTTTATGGTTTTGGGATTTAGCTCCATCCATCCATCGTCAACTGCGTATCCTGTGTACAGGGTTACAGGGGGCTGGAGCCAATTCCAGCTTACATTGGGCGAAAGGCGGGGTACACCCTGGACAGGTTGCCAGTCCATCGCAGGGCCACACATAGACAAACAACCACTCACACTCACATTCACACCTAAGGATAATTTTAGAGACACCAATTAACCTAGCCTGCATGTCTTGGACGGTGGGAGGAAGGCAGAACACCCGGAGAGAACCCACGCAGACACAGGTAGAACATGCAGACTTCACAGAGAAAGGCCTGGAACAACCAAGGTTGTCTATAATTGAAGGCTGCCCCTGACTAAAGATGTTCCTAGTTGACTAGTAGTCATATGCTAAAGCCATTAGACGGTCATTGCACGTTTACGATATTAATTCATTTATTTAAATACATATTTTTGGGGCATCAATTAGAAATGCCAAATTAGATCCAGGACTGAGAATTTTGTAAGCAATATTGTTAAAACTGTGCTACATTACAGAGAAATTCAAAACCATAATAATGAGCCTTTAAAATAGCGTTTTTACAAGGAGCACGAAGCGAGACGCCTGTTAATTACTAATGGCAAAAGAGGTAATGATTCTGAATGTGTCATAACAACCTGCAACCATTATTGTTTCTAAGTATTTGTAATCATTTATCATTTTAATATCCTCTCCATCAATAGTCATTTGTTTCTGGGTGTTGTTACCATTCCTAAAATCCCAAATGATTTCTTTGGTTTTCTTGGTTTTCATCTGAAGAAAACTGGACCTGCACAAACTGATCTACCCACACCCGGTAGCTGGTTTCATCATCATCTTGAATCAAACCAATGATTGCTGTATCGTCAGTAAATTTAAATTAATAGTAACATGATCAAATGTGCTGCTTCTACAGGGTAAATAAAAATGGGGAAATAGTGCTCCCGGGTGGAGCTCCAGTGTTAGTAATAATATGAGAAGACACTGCCCCATTTACTCTGTATTTACTGGGGTAGACTGGGGTCTGATGGTATTAAATGCAGATGAAAAATCTACAAAAAGAACACGATTATATTGTTTAGCAGCATATGCAAAAGAGCATCCTCCATACTCCTCTCCTTCCTATATGCAAATTGTAATGCGTAAAGTTTGTGTTGCACTTCCTTAAGGACATGGTTTAAGACAATCCTCACAAGACTCATTCATTAGAATTGATGTTAAGACAACTTGTCAATAATCATTTAAGACAGTTTTAACAGTTTTGGTACTGGAACTATTTGCGACACATCCCCCTGTCAAAAGCTAGCTTTGCTACTCAGATCTGTATTTATGGCTTATCATTTAGAAAAAAAAACTTTTTTTTTTCCTGGGATTGTAAGTGAGAATGTGTTGCTCAATCTACTGCAAGTGTCAAAAAGGTTTCTCTTCCCTCGTGTGGTAAAAGTTAGGCAATACATTTTTTCTGGAGCAGTCGTAAACATTTATGCTCACAGTTTGAGTCGGTAACAGCACACTTTGAAATACTAAATTCAGCATTAAAAAGGAAAGACAGACAAAACACATTTTGATAATTAAATTCAACATTTTAGTGATTTTTCAAGCAACAATAATTAATTTTTCCAGCTTTTGAAAAGTCCTTAATTTTCCTTCTTGATGTTCATTTTATTTTGAGGAAGTAACAAGTACTTCTAATGAACGATTTTTACAGATAGGTTTACATGTTTTCAAGTATGGCCTAGAACAGTATTCACAAGCTCATCATTATAAAACTGAGTCATAGTTTCTCTGTATTTTTTTCCCCAGTCTAAACTAAATATGGATAAGCAGCATTCAGATTTTATGCACCATCTATCTAGAACACACTCCCAGAAAACTGCAGGTCTGCTGAAACTCTGTTATTTTAAATGGATACTGGATACTTTTTGCTACTGCCTATTAAATCAGTCATACTTCTGTATGATGAGAGCAATGATCCCCCCAAATGTCATTAAGATGAAAGCAACTTTATTCCAATCACGAGTTTTCAAACATCCTGTGCCACTCAAAAGTGCATTACCAAAGTACAATAATAATAATCCCTAACAAAGAAAAACAAAGAGTGGTGCAATGACCCTTTCGTGCTCAGGCCCTAATGACATTTGAAGTGAGAGTGGCAAAATTGTGAAAAAAGCGAATACTCACAGAGGAAGAAGAAGCAGATCAAAGGGTGAAAGAAATTCATGTTGAGGCTTTGATGGTTTACTCTTGCTTCTCTTCCTCCTTCACTGGCAAACCAGGAACTTTTTACTTCTTTAAATGATTGAGTTCCTCCTTCGAACACAAAACACACACACACACACACACACACACACACACAAACAGCCCTACTCTCTTCCCCTCTCCATCAGTATGTATCTCTAAGTATTTTTTGCAATATCGTTTTCCTTTATATATAAATATATATACATATTATATGTTTCATTAATTTAAATCACTGATGTTCAACACTTCCTATTAAAATACTGATTTTGTTGAGGAACAAAGCATGATAGTAGATTTTACCTAATTTTACTAATACGCAATTGTTAAAAAAATATTTTATCTTTACAATTGTTTTGAATGTTCTACCTCAAGATTTGTGAAGTGTTTGTCATGTCTGGTTTCTTCAGCTGTCACTCAGGAGCAAAAATCAGCCTTTAAACTTGAAAGTAATAATGATTTGACATTTATCCTGATAATTATTGATATATTTTGGTATTGTAAATCTTGTACACTGTATTGCCATAAGTGTTGGGACACCCCACCAATCACTTCCATGGTGTATAAAGTCAAGCACCTAGGCATGCAGACTGCTTCTACAGACTTTTTGTGAAAGAATGGGTCGCTCTCAGGAGCTCAGTGAATTCAAGCGTGGTACCATGATAGGTTGTCACCTGTGCATTAAGTCCATTTGTGAAATTTCCTCACTACTAAATATTGCATGGTCAACTGTTAGTGGCATTATAACAAATTGGAAGCGATTGCAGTGTTTCCCAAAGAATGACAGCATAACCATGGTAATTTTCTAACATTAAGATAGCTGCTACTTGCTTATAACTTTTTTGAAGGTGGATCTCTGACATTAACAGTGTTGTGTTGGACAGATTTGTGCATATTAAAACTATCTTGTTAAAGTAAAATCTGATTGGGCTGGCCCAATCACATCTGTTACTAGCCCCCACCACCTCTGCTCTCTCTTTCTTGCGTTACGGGCCACAGAAACACCATTCTTCAGACGGCTGCTGCCAATGGTGCGAAAACAGCCGGTATGTTTGAGGAGGAGGCGGAGAGAGGAGAGTGTAGGTGAAGCGGTGAGCATGGAGCAGCTCAGCCTGTAGGGAGGGGTCAGGGAGGGAGGGTCATTTACAATGGGGATGCTGGGGACATGTAGCCACCACTTTTTGAAAGCATTTGTTAAAAAAGTTCTGAAAAATGGCTTGCACCAAATTATATAAGAAAGGTTTATTTGCACAATAATCCTGCAATGCAATGTAAATGTAGAAGAAACCTCTGATGGACCTCCACTGCTGTGAACTGTACCTGTCAGTTAGTTTCACGGACAAGAGTCAAATTTGGTTTTGAAGTGGCTGGAGCTGTGAACAACAAAGATAAAATGATCATGAGATGCTTCCTGCAGATTTTATACAGACTGAGAGTACGTCTCAGGTTACGTATGTAACCCTTGTTCCCCCGAGAAGGGGAACGAGACACTGCGTCGGTGACGAAACTATGGGAACGCCTCTGGGCTTGGCAGGGCTGAACTATGAATGAAACTACTCCAATCCTATTGGTGTTACTAGAACGGTAGTGTGTGACGGCTTAACCGGAGGGGGTATATAAGCACGCCGGCACATAGGACACATTAGCCCTTTCTATGAAGCAAGGCACTCCAGGCGGGGTGAGGTGTGGCGGACCAACGCAGTGTCTCGTTCCCCTTCTCGGGGAACAAGGGTTACATACGTAACCCGAGACGTTCTCCTTCGAGGGAACTCGAACTGCGTCGGTGACGACACTATGGGAACGAGACACCCACTTAGGCCGCACCGAAACCCCGCCTGCCCCCAGCGTGCAGGACCTGACGGCACAACTAGGAGGAGAGCGCACGAGTGCCGGGTGCAGAAGGCAGGTCCAGACTGTAAAACAGGATAAAAGTGTGAGGGTGGCCCAGCCAGCCGCATCACAATAATCCTGGAGCGACGCCCCTGCGAGGAGGGCCCTAGAAGCCGCCATGCCTCGAGTAGAGTGCGCCCTTACGGCCATAGGTGAAGGCAACCCGCGCACCTGATAGGCCAGGGAAATAGTCTGAACGATCCAGTTGCTGATGGTGTGTTTAGAAGCGGGGAGCCCAGCCTTGGGGGAATAATTATTTCTTTTTTCAACAGCACCGTTCGCTGGTTTTATCTACACATATAATGAAGGAGAAAATGTCACACTGGGATGCAGCGCTACTATCTACGGAACGTTGAAGTTCTTCTGTAAGGGCGAATGTAACAAAGAAGAGGACATTATCATTGAAACAGATGGGAACAGAACTCAGAGTGGCAGATACAACATTGAATGTAAAGAAGGATCTGCATTTGGATTGTATGTGACCATCACACAGGTGACCAAGTCAGACTCAGGACAGTACAGGTGTGGTTACGGCAGAGCTTTGTCTCCAGATTCATACCGCACACTTCAGATCATTGTCATAGATGGTGAGTTTTGTTTTATTAAATGTTTTAATCCATGTACCTTCTGTTCAAGGTGGATGTGAACCAGAGATGGTTAGCTCCTTAACCTGTAGCATCACATTTCAATGATCATATTTTCATTGAATGATCACACTATATATGGGAGACTGTATTAATAACAATAATAATTATTCATTTAGCTAACGTTTTGATCCAAAGCGACCATTGCTTTTTATATGTCAGAGGTCGCATGCCTCTGGAGCAACTAGGGGTTAAATGTCTTGCTCAATACTGTTGGACGGGCTCTACTGTAATGTTGCCACCGTTCTCTCAGTCTGTGTAAAATCTGCAGGAAGCATCTCATGATTATTGTATCTTTGTTGCTCCAGCCACTTCAAAACCAAATTTGACCCTTTTTCAACATCAGTCCCTGAAATCACTAAAAAAATGATGGATATGTATCAAAATTCTTTTGATAATTTTTGATCAGCAACGTCTGTGGAGGATTCTGCCAAAGTTTCAGGTCAATTGGTGAAACCGTCTGGGACGAGTTCGCAAAAATAGGTTTTTGAGAAAAGTGATAAAAAGTCACATTTGAATGGAGTTTTGTTAAAATTTGCTAATAAGTTTGCCATTTGTTTAAAATACAAATGCTACTTTATGATTTATGTTTTTTTAAAAGTGTCTCAGAATATAGTGTTTTTTGTTGGCAATTGTCATTCTTGTCATGGTTTACCATTGAAACCAGGAGTGAAGGGACTGTTTCATTTGATGCAGTTTTCTCATCTGGCCATGTCTCAATCAACTGATACAGTATGTACTTTACTGCCCATATAGGGGGCCCTCACTTAGCTGGTATCTGCTATTTTACAGTTACATCTTATTACTGCTTGGTTACCTTATTAAAGTAACCAAGCAATGTTTTCTTGTGAGCTGTCATTTTCTGCTTCTCTCTCCAGGCACATTCCCCTTCTGCAAATCTACCACTACAGTTCTCTCCCTGTCCACCAGATGCCCTCTGACTTTTCCATCTATCTTAGGTTGTGTTTGACTTCATGCTCTGACTTAGCTACGTTAGCTAGCACAGCATGGTTAACACTAAACAACCACACACCGGAAAATGGAACAAAATATCACAAAATCCTCTGCTGAACCTTGAGCAGCTACTCCCTATTGCCCCTCAGGACAGACTTCGTTCAGAAGAACCTCTAAAACAGACTCTCTGCTCTGTGTTGCTCATTTGTTTTCTTTCTTTTTTCGTGCAAGCGTTACGGAAACGTTCTCTCTGCAGCGCCACCACTGCCCCCCATCTGAACAAAAACAGCTACTGCAGGTTAGGAAAACACAAGGCATAGAAAATATATTCACCCTGATCAGAGACTATTTCGAGCAGGGTTACATTTAACCAGCCCGTTTTCCATGCCTGAACGTCTGCTTATCTGTACATATCTCCCTGCCTGCCTATCAGCATCTGCCTTTAAACCTTTCTTTTTACTAAATCTCTGAAATCATCCTGCCTGTCAGCCTTTGGGTCCAATCTTGCATTTCCTGAGCTGGGACAAAACTGTTTGTATTTATAGTCAGTGTTAATCACCAAAACACATTGTGTATATCATTTAGATCTAACAATATACTTGAATGCAGCACTCTCATCATAAAATCCATGTTTTACATAGATAGAATGTTTATGGCATTAAAGACATGTGCTCGCATTATGGAGTTAATTTTGTTTTATTATTATTTGTGTGAACAGATCTGTAAATCGTAATCTGTACAAATAAAACACTTTCCGCAAACACAAAATGAAGATTTGTAGACTCACAAAAATATTTTGCAGATATAAAACAGATCTGCAAATACATAACCAAAGTCCACGAATATATTAAATAATTTACGATTAAATTAACCACATTTATGAGTCTAGTTTTAATTTATAAATTGTTGAAAGGCATTTGTGAATATCTTAACATTTGACAGAGATGGGGACTCCGACTTAAGTTGGACAGGCAGTGACTTGAGACTCGACTTGAGACTCGAGGTGCGGGACTCGTGAACAGTGTTTATTTTTCGGAAACATCTGATGAGCTCGCTGTAATTCCCCTCCAGGGCTTTCAAGATTTATCAAAAGTGTGGAATGAGACGCATGTTTGAGGAGGAGCCACTCAAATATTTGCAGCAGCGGCCCCAGCCAATTCTCTCAAGTTTTTACTAGCAGTTAAATTTTATCTATAGTGCATGATTGACCTGAACAAATATAACAATAACAATAGGTAAATCTGATAAAAGGCCATTTTTATATAAACTTGTATTTCAAAAATACAAACGTATCAAAACTCAAGAGAAATTTGGCTGTGTGTAGCACTGCTGGACACAGTGCTGGACAACTTGCCCTATGCATGCCAAGCTGTGTGTGTGAGTAGGCTACACATTTCAGCTTAAGAATGGTGTTTTGTGTTGTAATTGGTTGTTGCACATTTTAATTCCTTGATGACAGGGGTAGGGATCTTCCGCTTGAAGCCCTGTGCTTCAAGGTCAGCCATTTTCACCATCATGATGGAAGCACTCTGTCCAGAGCCCACATTTAGAAAAACATCATAGGCCTTTCCTTAGTTTCAGGTAGCCAAAGCTAAGCCCAGTGGTGGACAGTAACAAAGTAGTACTGTACTTAAGTACACAAGGTATTTGTACTGAACTTTATTTATTTTATTTTCATGCCACTTTCTACTTCTACTTCCCCTCATCGCAAAGGGAAATATTGTACTTTTTACTTCTGACAGCTTCAGTTACTAGTTTCTTTAAAAAATAAGCTTATTACACACAAAATGTATGAATAGTTTGGTTCCAACTTCACAAATGTGAAGATTTACTGCTTTTATTTGATTATTTTAATGTATTTTTAATCATTTTGAGGTTTGAACTGACAAAACAAGCATTGTAAAGGTGTCACTTAGGGAACTGTGAGAACATTTCTTTTCTTTTTTCAGAATTTATTACAATCAACTAATGGAGAAAATAATCAGCTGATTAAAATAAATCAGTAATCATCAATCAAATTTACATAATTGACAGTCGCATCAGTCAATCAGCCCTAGAAATTTTAAACAGCTAGAAGTGCAAAAACAGCAACCACCATCACAACTGCCGTAGAGTCAGTGAAAGCTGAACGTTGCGTGTTGTTTCCTCGCTCCTCCCGTCGCCAGGCTCTTATTTGTGCTCCAAGGAGCGAGGACCAAGGAGAAATCGCTGGGGAGCTATGAGCGAGGATACATGAGTGCTTAATGGGTTGCCATTATACAGATTGGATGCTGCAGCTGATCGGACTGATCTGATACATCACGACAGATAACACATTAAATTCAAGTGTATCACTGCAAAGTCTTGTGTTTGATTTGTTTTATGATTCACTGTGTAGTTAAAATCCGTGTTCATTGTAGGTCTGAACCCCACACAACTTTCTTCATTTGTTAGAAAGATTTTTATTTCTCCCATTAACTTTTATTATGGTAACAATTAAAGTCAGAAAGAGTCGGAGAGTCTGTCAGCAAGAAACATTTTTAACATAAGTTATCGTCATTTCTATTCAGTCACATGTGAGGCTGGTCATTCCTGTGTTTAGTCCAAATACATCACAATAAAACGTAGTAAACAAGTAAGGAGTCGGACAAGTCACTAAACTGCAAGCAAAGGAAAATAAAGCCTGCACATCCAGCCATCGATCTTAACGACTGCATCTGATGAAAGCAGACAGCAGACATGTTAGGGCATGTATCATTTCAGGTCTTTTGATGTTGCAATTATGCTATTATGTAGCATTCCATAATATATTAAATATTGTTAGTGCTAATGCTAGTATTTGGGAGCAATGCAGTCAGAAGGGAAGTATTATGTAGGAGTCAAGTTCAGTTGAATGTTAAATGAGATGTACATGACCTGACTGAAAGATGACTATTGGTAAGCTGTAACAGAAGATACAAAACTATGTTATGATTAAGGATAATGATATGGAATTTGAAGAATATCCTTAAAATGGATTGTGATTTTGTTATGGCAGAATAAAGACGGCGCTTGAGTTGGTCACACACGTATATCTGTTCCTTACTGCTTCGCAGCCATCCAGAACTGTGTAGCAAAATAGCTACTGGCCCAGGCACCCCTAGGCTTGAGGCCGGTAACATTTGCACCTTCCTTTAAAACGTATTAACTACAGATGCTGTTGCACTCACATGAAATTGCGTTTAGGCTTGGTAGAT
>NW_025738732.1:0-3083 GCF_021292245.1 Micropterus dolomieu
ATTACTATCAAACCAAACACCAAGGTTCTTTGCCACAGGCTTAATGTGATTTACTAGGGAACCAGCAGATGGCAGTATTTGATTTGCCATCTGCTGAGACCCGATGACCAGGATTTCTGTTTTGTCTGAGTTCAGCTGGAGGAAATTATTTGACATCCATTTTTTAACTTCACAAAGGCAGTTGTTAAGTGAACTCAGCATTCCAGGGTCTGTGGATCTGACGGGCAAGTATATTTGTGTGTCATCAGCATAAATATGAAAAGAAATGCCATGTTTATGGATAATATGTCCAAGGGGAAGCAGATACAAGGAAAACAAAATGGGTCCTAAGACCGACCCCTGAGGCACACCATATTTAACTGGACAGAACGAGGAGACATAGTTGTTTACAGACATGCAAAACTTCCCCACCCAGTGCCTCAGTCTGTCTAACATGATGTTGTGATCAATGGTGTCAAAAGCAGCGCTAAGGTCCAGGAGTACAAGGACTGAGCACATGCCTTCATCAGCAGACATTAAAAGGTCATTGGTGACTTTAAGCAGGGCAGTCTCAGTGCTGTGGTACTTCCTGAAACCAGATTGAAACTATTAATAAAATAATCAGGGACACAACCAGTAGATAGGGAGCTGTTAAAAACAGAGATCAGTGCAGTGAATAAACAGAGCAGGACAGGTGCATGGCTCGACACCTGGATGACTATGTCAGTACGAACACTGATGTTTAACATTATATTTTCCATGAGCACTGACTCGTAGTGTCAAAGGTACTTTGACATCTTACATCTTAAACCATGATCATGCATGTTTGACTGTCAGATACAGAAGTGTGACATTCAGAGCCTGATCGTGGTCGATCATCTTTGACTCCAGACTCCAACAGATAATTTGAGATTTTAGTTGACTGACAAAGTACTACACTAAGATATTACTATTAAAAATCGAAGGACTGCATGATTAAAAAACAAGCATTAATATCCGCTCTGTGAATATCCTGCGTTTGGAATCCTGAGTAAAATGTACTCAGACAGACTTAATTGGCTTCCTGACAATCATCACCCACACTAAAGCATTTCTTATCTTTGTCATAGTGTTGTCATGGTTTCATTTTTTAAAGCCAAAACCATCAGACAGGTGAAGGAGGTGGGGGTTGGAGAGGGGTGCTGTTCCTGGAGGGCTTGCACTTGTTTACGTCATGCGCCTAACAACTCGGCAGTCCGCCAGCGGTGAGTAAAATATAGCATAAATAATATGTAAATTGTTAAGCTATGATGAGAGGAAAAGTCTGCTAGCTGCAAGGCTAATTTATGTTGTGTAAAATGCCATAGACACACAAGCTCAGTGAAAACCACAGGGGAGAGCGATGCACCTAGCTGTCAGGCTAATTCACATGACTGGCCTCGCCAAACCTGAGCCAGATCTGGGCCACCAGGTGAAGGCACCATTCGTCCGGGCGAGGGCCCCCCTTGACATGATGTCCACCCCTCTGTTCAACCCTGCCAGGGATGTACTCCGCTCTGATGGAGAGCAAGTGAGTGTGAGGCCACAGGAGCAGCCGCCTGGCCAGACCCACAAGCTGCAGCGAGTGCAAAGGATTCAAAGGTTTTTATTTGTCACATACTCATACAAGATGTGCAGTGAAATGTTTTTGTAACATGTACTGTACTTCTGTGTTCAATTGAAATAAAAATAAAGAGTAAAATAAAAGACTACAATAGAATACAATAAATACAAAACAATACAGATTTCAACCAAAGTTATTATAAGTTATAATTAAGTTATGTTTATGGCTACTTTACATGTGCAATAGTAATTAAATCAATGTGCAATAGTGATGAAGGTGCGGGTGGGGTCCTATAATGCGCGTGGCCTGCGTCTCGGGCACAGTGCAGGGGATAAGTCACGTCGCTTTGTGGTTGATAAGCTTCTTGACGATTGTGATATTGTGTGTATTCAAGAGACCTTTTTAGCTAAACAGGAACTGAAGGGTCTAAATACATTACATAATGGATACTATGTGGCTGGGGAATCTACCACTGATCTAAGTACTAAAATTGTCAAAGGAAGGATGTCTGGGGGCGTGTCTATCCTCTGGAATAAGAACTATGATTCACTAATATAAGTGGTAAGATTGGGGGTGGATTAGGCTGTTGGTATCGAGTTTAATTGTCATGATACCAAGTTCATTATCTTGAATATATACACTCCGTCTGAGTGTTATCAAAATGAAGCTGACTATTTAAATAGATTAGCATTAGTTGGCTCTTTTATTCAGGATAGTGCCTCAACCTGTATTGTTGTTGTAGGAGACATGAATGCTGATACTTCTGATGCAAACTCTCTGTTTGTTAATAACTTAATGCAGTTTTGTTCTGACACTGGTTTAATACTGTCAAGCAAGGTCCTTTTGCCTAATTACAAAAACAGTTATACTTACATCAGTGAGGCATGGCATACCACCTCATGGTTAGATCATTGTGTATGCACACGCTTTCTTGGATGCGATGACGATTCATTATGAGTTTGCCATTACTGATCAAAAAAAGTTTTCTCTGTCTTTAAATGTTAAAAACTTACCAGTGTTAACTACGGAGGCTAACAGCATTAACACAGGAAGACTAGACTGGACTAAATTAACCGTGGAAGATTTCCAGAAGTATTATGTTAGGACTGATGGGTTGCTGGGAAACATTGCACTGCCCAAAGACGCCATAAGATGTTGTGATATTAATTCACAACATAGTAATGATTTATGTGTTTTTTATGACTCAGTTGTTGAAACACTTAATATTGCCAGTAGGCATTTTTATAAACCTCAGCGAATGGCATATAGCATCAAGCCTGGTTGGAACGAGCATGTAGCAGAACTTCATGCCAAAGCTCGGTGTGCATTTAAAGACTGGATAGAGTCCGGCAGAGACAGACAGGACCCTTTATTTGAAGAGAAGAAATGTTAAATATGCACTAAGATATATAAAAAAGAATGAGAACTCGATGAGGTCTGACTCTTTGGCATGTAAGATGCATAACAGAAGCTCTAATGACTTTTGGAAAGAGGTTAGAGCCAGGAACAGTACTAAAATGTC
>NW_025738733.1:0-9417 GCF_021292245.1 Micropterus dolomieu
TCTCTGTACCTCACCTGTCTCTGTCTCATCTGTCTCTGCCTCACCTGTCTCTGTTTCACTTGTCTGTACCTCACTTCTCTCTGCCTCACCTGTCTCTGCCTCACCTGTCTCTGTCTCACCTGTCTCTGCCTCACCTGTCTGTCTCACCTCTCTCTGTCTCACCTGTCTGTGCCTCACCTGTCTGTACCACCTGTCTCTGTCTCACCTGTCTCTGTACCTCACCTGTCTCTGTCTCATCTGTCTCTGCCTCACCTCTCTCTGTCTCACCTGTCTCTGTCTCACCTGTCTCTGCCTCACCTGTCTGTACCTCACCTGTCTCTTTCTCACCTGTCTCTGCCTCACCTGTCTCTGTCTCACTTGTCTGTACCTCACTTCTCTCTGTCTCACCTGTCTCTGCCTCACCTGTCTCTGTCTCACCTGTCTCTGTCTCACCTGTCTGTGCCTCACCTGTCTGTACCACCTGTCTCTGTCTCACCTGTCTGTACCTCACCTGTCTCTGTCTCACCTGTCTCTCTCTCACGTGTCTGTACCTCACCTCTCTCTGTCTCACCTGTCTGTACCTCACCTGTCTCTTTCTCACCTGTCTCTGTACCTCACCTGTCTCTGTCTCATCTGTCTCTGCCTCATCTGTCTCTGTCTCACCTGTCTCTGTCTCACCTGTCTGTACCTCACCTGTCTCTGTACCTCACCTGTTCTCTTTCTCACCTGTCTCTGTACCTCACCTGTCTCTGTCTCATCTGTCTCTGCCTCACCTGTCTCTGTCTCACCTGTCTCTGTCTCACCTGTCTGTACCTCACCTGTCTCTGTACCTCACTTGTTCTCTTTCTCACCTGTCTCTGTACCTCACCCGTCTCTGTCTCATCTGTCTCTGCCTCACCTGTCTCTGTCTCACCTGTCTCTTTCTCACCTGTCTCTGTACCTCACCTGTTCTCTTTCTCACCTGTCTCTGTCTCACCTGTCTGTGTCTCACCTGTCTGTCTCACCTGTCTCTGTCTCACCTGTCTCTGTACCTCACCTGTCTCTGCCTCACCTGTCTGTACCTCACCTGTCTGTCTCACCTGTCTCTGTCTCACCTGTCTCTGTACCTCATCTGTCTCTGCCTCACCTGTCTGTACCTCACCTCTCTCTGCCTCACCTGTCTGTACCTCACCTCTCTCTTTCTCACCTGTCTCTGTACCTCACCTGTCTCTGTCTCACCTGTCTCTGCCTCACCTGTCTCTGTACCTCACCTGTCTCTTTCTCACCTGTCTCTGTCTCACCTGTCTCTGTCTCATCTGTCTCTGTCTCACCTGTCTGTACCTCATCTGTTTCTGCCTCACCTGTCTCTGTCTCACCTGTCTCTGTCTCATCTGTCTCTGTCTCACCTGTCTGTACCTCATCTGTCTCTTTCTCACCTGTCTGTACCTCACCTGTTCTCTTTCTCACCTGTCTCTGTACCTCACCTTTCTCTGTCTCATCTGTCTCTGCCTCACCTGTCTCTGTCTCACCTGTCTCTGTCTCACCTGTCTGTACCTCATCTGTCTGTACCACCTGTCTCTGTCTCACCTGTCTCTGTACCTCATCTGTCTCTGCCTCACCTGTCTGTACCTCACCTCTCTCTGCCTCACCTGTCTCTGTCTCACCTCTCTCTGCCTCACCTGTCTGTACCTCACCTGTCAGTTGGTTTACTCTCTTTTCAAAAAGGGCTCATCCCGCCTGTGCTCAGGAGGGGGGCCCCTTCCTGCAGATTCAAGTTGATTGGTCTCTGTTCAGTTGACACTGATATATAACTGATGTGTCATTTATATATTTGTTTTTCACTGCAGGAGAAAATTGATGTGTAGCGCGAGAGCGTGTGAACTGTTAACTGTCAAAACTGTCAAAAGTCTCACGCTCGATGCCTGAGAGTTGGCAGCTCTGGTGTTATTTAAAGGTTAAGCAATCTAAAGTTTTGCTAGTGTTAGCTCCTGACCTTCGCCTGTCAAGGAAATCTGTGTATTATGTGTTTTATAAATCAAAACATTTTTGTGCTTGCGCAACTTTTAGGAGTCTTTTCTACGGACAGTTTTATAAATGAAGCCCCTGGTCAGGATCTTTCTCTGACAGCGGAGAAAATGTTCTGATGCATTATATCGTGCTGTCCTCTGATTGGTGCTGTGAGGCTGCAAAGGGAGTCTCAGGGGGGGCAGGAAGTCTCTGTTCTGGTCTCAGCTCCTGGGTTTGGAGGCTGGATATGAGTTATCAGTGGGTATCTGCCTGGTCCCATTTGCTGCAGGGTTCTGTAGAACCGGTCTCCAGCCAAACGTCTCTAGAGCAGATGAACCCAGACTCGGACTTGAGAGTTCCTGCAGCTCTGTGTTCACCAACACTCCGAAAACAGCTGATGGTCGTAGCGCAGCACTGCAGGTGGGCGGCGGCACAAACAGTGCTGGTTACCATGACAACCGCTGTTAGGGATTGCATCAGTGTGTGTTTGTGTGTGAGATCACACGAGTCTGAGAAACCAGTGAGGTCATGTCTCACCCCGACATGCACGCACACACACACACACACACACACACGCACACACACGCACACACACACACACGCACACACACGCACACACAAGCACACAGAAACACACACACACACACACACACGCACACACACGCACACACACGCACACAGAAACACACACACACACACACACAGAAACACACACACACACGCGCACACACGCACGCACACACACACACACAGAAACACACACAGAAACACACACACAGAAACACACACAGAAACACACACACACACGCACACAGAAACACACACAGGAAGGAGGAGCGGCGGGCGTCATATTTGGCCTGACTTTCCTGCTGCTTATGGAGAGAAATAAAAAGTTTTGAATAATCTCCTGTCCTCCGCTCAGTGCCTGTTCCTCCTCTACACAAAATTTATTTCACTTGTTTTCTTTACTTGGTTGACTGAACCTGGGTTTTTCTTCTCGTCCTGTTCTGCAGATATTTTGCCGCCATGGCAGAGAGTGCCGACATGGAACAGCTCCTGGCGTCCTTTAAGAAGTTCGCCGTCCACGGGGACACGAAGGCCACGGGGAAGGAGCTGAACGGGAAGAACTGGGCCAAACTGTGCAAAGACTGCAGAATCGTGGACGGAAAGAACGTCACCAGCACCGACGTGGACATCGTCTTCTCCAAAGTCAAGTGAGTCTGCAGTTCCTGTGTGAGGGTGACCAGGCTCAGGCTCCGGGGCCCCCGGGGGGGAAGATTTCATATCATTATGAGAGTGTGATGATATTCTGGAGTTTGATAGTGCAGTGAAGGTAACAGAAGGTCCAGTGTGATGTGTTCTGTTTCTGTTTGAAGACAGAAGACGTCTCGGGTCATCACCTATGAGGAGTTTCGGAACGCTCTGGAGGAACTGGCCCCAAAGAGGTTCAAAGGTCAAAGTAAAGAGGAGGCGCTGGAGTCCATCTTCAAACTGGTGGAAGGTAGAGAACCCACCAACGTCGGCGTGACGGTGAGACCAGAAGCTTTTATAACACACACAAATAGCATGTGTTGTAGGACAGACACGGACCCAAAGCAGAACTTACTGTAGACAGTTTACTGAAGGCTCAAGGTTCCTGCAGAGGTTAGGGCTGCCACCGGCTCAAATTTACCTTCAACATAATATTCAAGTGCCCCAGTCTTTGTTCCATAGCACCCCCTGTTGTTAAAAGATGTCAAGATGAAGCCACGTTTTAAAAATGCTCCTTTATACCTTTAAGAACCAGCAGGTAAAATAATAAATAAATGCTGCAACAGCCTGTTTCCCTGTGACAGAGGGGTGTTTGCGGTCCCATCAAGACAGCGTGCGGCTCCCTCGTGCACTTTTTGACCTGCCAAGGCCATATAGTTTTACAACACTGTGTATTTTTTAGTAAAAGTGATCATTATACATTTTTCCGTTGAGTAAAAATCTACTTTGAATTTTGGAATTGATTATAAATGTTAAACTTTTGGAGCCATGTCTAATTCTCTGGATGCCTGACTGAGTCCGAAAAACCAAGCGGAACAGTGAGAGCTAGCCGACATTATTAGGCGATTATTATTACCGCCTATGAAACACTACAATAGTCAGTCGTTTTTCTAAATTGTATGCTGCATTTACATTCAAACTGTAGGATTTAACTAGGCTATAACGTCTACGTTATAGGGGGCTGCTACCGCTCCACAGTCCTGGTTGCATCCATGATGTACGGAGCTCCCAGCTCAGCTCAGCATCTTTGATGAAGTTGATGTATTTTGTTTGTATCCACGTGGCTGAATCACCTACTGAGTTCTCTTTGGATGAAAACATCAGCTGAATCCTGTTGGTCCAGGAAAAACACGTAAAATAACAAACCCAAAATAAATCACCACTATCTCCTCAACCATTTGGCCTAGATGCATACCCTTTGAAAGGTCAGAAGATACGGAATATAAATCAATTGTAAATTAACATTTATTTTACCATTACAGAGTAAATGGAGATGCAATAAAGAAAAAATATGATAAAAAAAGCTATATTTTAATGCAAGAAACCATCAAAACCATCATAAGGTAGACTATAATGCACCTGAATATCTTCTACTACACCTGGAATACAACCATAACTGTAAATTTGATGAAAAGAAACTGATATACAACAGTTATTACACAATCTTTCTAAAATATACCAGCCGAATGTCCATGTTTTGGCCATATTTACTGTTTATATGTTCACTTTTATTGGGAGTTATCTTCAAAACATTATTTCTCATCATACAACCACGTTTCAAATAACTTAAAGCTTCCAAAACATTGAAATGTTGATAAAAACAGTCAATATTCCTGTGACCAACCTACAGGGCTGCAAGTGGGCTCATTCTCTTCATATTGAAGAGACGATTGACATCTTGCATGTCTGTGTAGCTCCTACGGGTCGCCAGCAGAGGCCGATAAAGACCGCCTCTGCCAAAGCAAACTCTTCTTCTCTACTTCAATCTGAGACAGAAGCGAAACTTACAGCTAAGCCGACTTCACCAAGATGGCGGCCTGCCAGATGGTCTCTGTTGAAACAAAGGACCGCTGTTTTTGGACAGAAAACAGCTAGAAAAGCAAAAATCGATTACGTCCCCCGTATCGGTCCATTTCCAAGTGGTTATAACACAGTTCCAAATAACATAACATTGAAATATTGACAAAAACAGTGAATATTCATCAACATTCCTGTCACCAAAAGCACTCCCACGCTTTACAGGCCTGTAGCTTGAGAACAAAACATCCCACAATCGATCTGGCTTGAGCAGACCCTGGATGTCTATGTAGCTCCGGCCAGCAAATGGCAAAAAAGACCGTGTGTTCGAAAGCGGCCCTTCCCCTGCTCTGAAAAAAAGGCGAGAGAAGGCAGGCACGGCTCCCAGGTATTGTGCAATAATCAAGATGAGGCCCGCCGACACTCGGAGCAACAAATCCGCTGATTTTGGGATGTAAAACGACAATGAGGCAAAAGTAAGAGGGGGCAGCTGTGTTCAACAGTATAACACTCTGTTGAAGCTTCAGACGGAGGTTCTATCTGTGAGAATCACCAGCGTCTTCATGTTTCATCATGGAGCTGCAGGAAACAAGTCCAGAGCTGCTCCACAGAGACCTGGACCTGCTCTCAGGTTTCAGCTGCCTGAGAGCGACCGTAAAGGTTTGGCCCCTCATCAGAGAGCTTTATGAAGTCATGGGAGTCTGAGCCAGCAGGCGGGGCGGTCTGGATCATCTTCAGATCATTAAACACTCTTTAATCAGCAGAGAGTATCCAGGAAACAGTACTGACTCATAATACTCATTTAAAATCTCTGCTAACGAGAGTCCAGTCCTTTGTGCCCGTGATGAGGGAGGAGCACAGTCAGTCATGTACCAAGTCAACATGTATTAAAATATTTTACACCCTCATATCCTGTGTGTTTGTCCAAAGATAATAATGTTTTTAAAGTAGCATTTATGTTCCTGTAGTTCCTGCCCCGGCCTTTAGAGGGCAGCACTTTCAGGTGCCTGTTCGGGGCAGGTCTGATTTTATTCATTTCCTGTCCTCTGTGTCCATCAGAAAGTGGCAAAGACGGCGGCGGTGGACCGTCTGACCGACGCCTCCCGTTACACCGGATCACACAAGGAGCGCTTCGATAAGAGCGGCAAGGGCAAAGGTCGGGAGGGCCGGGAGGAGCTGGTGGAGAACACGGGTTACGTGGGCGCGTACAAGAACGCGGGGACGTACGACACCAAGCTGAAGGCAGAGAAATAACCAGGCGGGAAGCAGAGCTGCCTGCTGGGAGCTAACAGGAAGTACTCAGTCTGGACCAAACCCTGAACTTTGACCCCTCTGTGTGTGTGTGTGTGTGTGTGTGTGTGTGTGTGTGTGTGTGTGTGTGTGTGTGAACTGGACACGCTGACCGATGAGCTGCACTCAGATCAGATTGTAAACTCTGGAAACACGTGACAGAAGTAATGCAGTTTGTAATAGTAATAAGTAATCAGTCCCTCTAATCAGTCCAGGAGAGAGCGGGACGTGTCCGGAGAGTTCAGTCAGAATGGCTCAGAGAGTTATAGGCCACGCCCACACATCAACATGATACTTGTGCTGTGTCTCAGTCCGCGCACTTCCATACTTACACTTACTATTTTGAGGGCATAAGTGTGTTCACACTGAGAATAACGGCAAAAAGCAGTACACTACCCTGTCAAAATACTGCACTAAGCATATAAGTACATAGTGTACGCAGTGTACTGCATGTTAATATACTAAAGGAAGTACCCGAGTTGAGACACAGCATTGGTATTTTGTGGCGCCCCCTATGAGTCGTCTCAAACTGCTCTGGCACGCCTCTTCCCAAACTGAAGAAACCCCTCACAATTAATGATGATTGGATAAACCGTTAATGAGTTTTGGCCAATTTCCTGCTAAGCCCCGCCCTTTCCGAAGATGCTTTGGTTGATGGCGGCCATGTTTTTCTTCCTCATGTGTACCTCAGTCTTGTGATGCTGTATCCCACACTGATAGAGTCAAACTTAAAGTCATGTGACTGTTTCCCACATTATGCAAATTAGCTTTTGATCCATGATGGTGGACTTTATGGTCCAAGAGGATTTAGTAGAACTGAGCTCGTCGTTCGATTGGGCCATTATTTCTCTGGGAGCACTTTGTTTCCAGCTCAAACAACAGTCAGCGGTGTCAGCGGTGTCAGCGGTGTCAGCGGTGTCGTGAGCTCAGCTCACAGTTTCAGTTGTGTATCTTTGATCTGCAAAAGCTTTTTGATCCACGTTGAACCTGAGAGTCAGGATATGTTCTTCTTTGATTCTTCTATATTTCCATGTTGCAGCTTTGTTCTTCCTCTGCAATGATTTAAAGGTTTTGTTTCTGTCCGACTCTCGACGCAGAAACTGCACTGGTTTCTTTATGATTGACATTGAATGAATAAAGGCAAAAAACAAACGTGTTTCTGTTGTTTCTTTTTTCTCGTGCAGTCTGTTTCAGGACCTTTTTGGACAGAAAGGTTCCTGGTCCCCTGCAGCGCCTCCATCCTCTCAGCTGGTGGGGTAAAGTAGACTTTCTGTCTACTTTCTGTCTCGCTAACAGCATAATAATCCATGTAACGCCGTCACAAACACCTTTACCTGACGTCAGGATGGATTCAGAGCTCAGTAGAACATGAAGTCATGTTTTATTTATTCAAACCAACGTTTCATGCTGCAGGGAACTCGCAGTACTGCAGTTTTTATAAACAACAGACGTCTGTCCAGAAATTCTTGTCTTTGGGACCCCCACCAGGACCTGGCCTGACTCGGGGCTAAAAAGAGTTTCCTCAGGTAAAAACCCACTCAGTCTGTATTTAGTTAGCAGGTAGGGAGGGTCAATTTTATCATTTCCAGAATGAAAAACAGAAAAACATAGGAAATATCATTCATCATCAGGTGTGTGTGTGTCCAGGTGCAGCTTGTTGTCATGGCAGCCACAGTGTAAACAACACAACAGCTGAGCAGCAGCTCTGTGTGTTTGGATCCTGGTCTAATCAGATCCAGAGCTGATGGTTCAGCAGAGTCCAGATCAGCCCCCTGCTGCAGGTTCTAATGTGCCCTTTTAGTGCGACAGACACAATACTCTCTGGCTCTTACTCACCTTACTGGTCATTTGTAAATTAATATAAGATATTTTAGTGATATTTGGTGATGTTTTTTCTGATAGTTTACAAATATTTGTACAGTTTTTATCATTAATGATGTTTTTACATACTTTTTTGAAAACAATATTACAAAAACAGACTTTGTGAAGCTCTGCGGCCCACAAACACTGAACAATATAAAACACAAAGTAACTTGTACTTTGAGTTGTTTACTGGTGAAGTACGTGCATACTTTTACTTGAGTAGGTTTGTCAAGTGGTAATTTTGACTTCTACTTTTACACAGTGTTGGGCAGTAGTGAACTGCATGTAGTGAACAGTAGCTTTGGGCTTCTTCTAGTGCTCCTCAGCTGTAATGGACTCCCTTTGACCCCCCGAGCCCTCTGTCTCTGCTCACGTGTCCTGTAAACCAGATTCTTCTCTGACAAGTAAAAAGACCGGGCAGCTGCTCAGACCCGTGTTCAGGCTGTTATAATGGCTAAAAGTTTAACCGTCTTAAAGATAAATCAAATATGTTTTCTGTTTTAGATAAAATCTACATTTGTTTACAACCAAAATATAACATTCAGGTGGGATCGTTAGGACAGGTTAAGGTCTCAGGTATTCCAGGAAGCTGGACTGTCGGCTCACCTGTGAACGAAATTTAGATTTTAATGTTGATTTTAATGTCTGAATTTGTAAAACTAAGCTTTAAAATATATGTAAATCTTTATTTGGTGTCAGTTAATCTATTTACAGTGGGTACGGAAAGTATTCAGACCCCTTTAAATTTTTCACTCTTTGTTTCATTGCAGCCATTTTCCAAAAATCAAAAAAGTTCATTTTATTTCTCAGTAATGTACACTCAGCACCCCATCTTGACAGAAAAAAACAGAAATGTAGAAATTGTTGCAAATTTATAAAAAAAAAAAAACTGAAATATCACATGGTCATAAGTATTCAGACCCTTTGCCGTGACACTCATATTTAACTCAGGTGCTGTCTATTTCTTCTGATCATCCTTGAGATGGTTCTACACCTTCATTTGAGTCCAGCTGTGTTTGATTATACTGATTGGACTTGATTAGGAAAGCCACACACCTGTCTATATAAGACCTTACAGCTCACAGTGCATGTCAGAGCAAATGAGAATCATGAGGTCAAAGGAACTGCCTGAAGAGCTCAGAGACAGAATTGTGGCAAGGCACAGATCTGGCCAAGGTTACAAAAAAATTTCTGCTGCACTTAAGGTTCCTAAGAGCACAGTGGCCTCCATAATCCTCAAATGGAAGACGT
>NW_025738734.1:0-3594 GCF_021292245.1 Micropterus dolomieu
TGTTATATTTCTGACCTTTTAGTCCCATACGCACCAGCACGTACCTTGAGATCCTCGGGCAGAGGTCTGTTGTCTGTTCCAGAGTCTCGACTGAAAACTAAAGGGGACAGAGCGTTTGCAGTCAGGGCCCCGAGGCTCTGGAACAGCCTGCCCGAGGAAATCAGGTCGGCTGAGTCAGTGAACTCTTTTAAGTCCCTTCTTAAAACATACTTTTATAGGAGAGCCTTTCCCGATCTTATTTGACTTTATTTTATCCCTTTTATTTTATTGTATTTTACTAATTTTATATTAATTTTTCATGCTCTTATCTTGTTTTTTTGTATTATTCTTTACACTTGTTAAAGCACTTTGTAACTTGTTTTTGAAAAGTGCTCTACAAATAAGGATTATCATTATTATTATTATTATTACTGGTGAGAAGCACAGGGTGTTGGAAGACTGCAGGTGACCTGAGGGCGCAGCAGAAATAAAACATACAGGATTTTTTACTTCTGGTAAAATAAGTAATGGCATAACACCAGTTACAGTAAAAGGTTTTCACACAGTAGGTTTAGCTACGAACAATGTCAAACTATATTATAGGTAGCTTATATACCAGAAACACAGATACTTGGGGACCTTTAGCCATCATTGTTTATGTATACTAAGGTTGACATGTCTTTCTCACAACTACAAACACACACCTACATCATCTGTAAAAGAGTAACATACAGTCAAACAACGCCTGCAGTCACAAGATAATTACACAAACAGATTAGATACAAGGTGTAAAGATAGGTGTAAACATAGTATAATAAACCTAGATGGTGAATAACTAAACTGGCGCAGTCTACACCTACATTGTCTTACCTAATATTAGCATTGGAAAACACAGCTTGCGCTGCTGTTTTCCAGCTCACCTACAGCTAGATATAATTCATCGTCTCTACTCTGGCTCCTACACCAGTCTGCACTCGGAGCTACAGGTAGTTGTATGCTAAGTAGGTAGCTACGTTTGCTAGCGATGAAAGTATCAAATTACCATCAAAATGATAAAAGCCAGATTACAGCAGAAATAAAGCCACCACGGTGTAACTTTTCAGCCCCTTGGTGTTCCTCAGTTGTCAGTCACTATCGTTGAAAAGCCATGCAGATATAACCTCCGGTCTGACCGCTTAGCTCGTCAGGTCTGAGAGCTGACCGGGTGCGCGCACGGGGGCAGCTCCTGTAGCAGCAGGGCTGGTAGCCATGGCAGCGAGGGAGAGTGACAGTCAGCCAGCCAATCATCGCATTCGGTCCGACTGAAACGAGTGGCTGTGTTTACTGCAGCCCTGAGAGGACTACAGACAGCCGATTTTTATACTCTCTTTTCAGAGCACCTAACTTTTTAATATGCATTAGTGTATAAAGACAGTTTCAACAAATATGACAAAAAGTGTTTCAGAAACAACTTGCCTACCCTGCCTTTAAGCCTATTAAAAATAATCAAATGCGCGATCAAACTTTCTGACCTTCATCGTTTGTGTAGCGCTTCATAAAGCGCTGTTCTAACCGCATTCCTTAATGTCATTTCACTTTGATATCACTGATGTTGTTATTGTTGAATGTGATGTGTGGATGGGTAGCAGGATCTTAAAAATGAACATTAGCAACATAAATTAATAATAATAAGTCTGTCTACACGCCGACAGGATCTGGTGTCAATTCATGTTCTGTGTTCTTCTTCACCTCCAAACATTCTCACACAGAGTCCAGTTTCATACAGTAAGTGTTTGGAGTGAAGCAGCCGTCCTCCTGATCAACCCCGAGCTCCATCAGAGTCTAAACGTGGATTATAGAAGCTGAAAGTTTAATTCTGTTTCCTTTCTCTGTCCTGTCAAGTTTATTACTGCAGGTTTTTTCTGTTCTGTACCATGATACTTGCTGTGACATTACTGCACGGATGGAAACGTTTAAATGGCTGACAGAAGCCTTTCTAATCATCAAAGTAAATCGTTAAAGAAAACACTCATAAATTAATATAACACACAAGAAAGAAATCGCCTGGAAAGCTACAGGGACCGATGGAGTTGGGGGTAAAACGTCCATGCAGATGCTGGTCTCTAAATCTGATAAAATAATTAGTTGGTGGGGGGCGGGTGGATGATTTATGCGTATAGGCCTATATAAGTTCCGTTAATGTCGATCCGCGCATCACACCAATTCAGCTGCTATAATCGTGAAAAAATAGCTGCTGAAGTCAAATTATTAGGCTGTAATATCAACCAGAGCATTCAGCACTGATCTGTTTCATGTTTTAATAAAAGTACCCATGTAGTCTGCACGTCATTCCAACAGTAGAGTCCTGTGATGCTATAATTGGGACTATATGAGATACTGTGTCAGTTTGTAAAGGGACTGATGATGAAACGCTCATCTCATCAAGCTGAGGGCTGTAATGATCTCCTGTTTACAGGCAAAAGGCGCACCGCAAAAAAAGTGGTAGGCCTAGTCTACTGTGTAGCCTACCCAGGTCAAAAAGAAGTGCTCTTAAAGGCACTGAAAATATACTTGAAATTCACATAGTATGCTTATAGTACATTCATACTTCTAACATGCTTACTAAGTATATTAAAGATATATTCTCCTGAGCTTTAACATACTTCTCAAAAGAATACTTTGAATAAATTGGTAATAAATATATACTTAATTAAACTTTTAATAAATATGCTTAAATAAAAGTTTTTTTTTTGTTGTTTTTTTTTACAACATTTTAGTCTATTTATTAAAAATATATTTATTTAACTCTCAGTAAATACTATTTAGGTGTACTTTGTGGAAGTGCATTGTTAAACAATTACACTTTTAGTGGGTTAAAAATATATTTATGCCAAACATGCTTCACTGTGTAGGTTACTGCAAAATATTGTAATTATTTATGTAATTGCCACATGTTTGAGCCTGATTTCCAGAAGTACGATTTTTAAAACATATTTTTTAACATTAAAATATATTTTTCAAAAACATATTAATTCTTTTTTTCATTTATTTTCTTTCTTTTAATTTTTTTGAAACAGGTAAATAGCTAGTTGACAGGGACGTGCACAGGGGGGTTGCTCTGGTTGCCCGGGCAACTGCCCGTTTGCCTTTCCTGACTCAAGTTGCCCTTCCGACTCGCCCTTCCGAGAAAAAAAAATAAAATAAAAAAATAATCGCGATCGCAAAGCCTCATTAACTTCCATTCTGGCACCGAAAGTGAAAGTCAGTAGGGGAAGGGCAAACTCTGTTTAAGTGGCTGCACTGCTGCAGCGCTGCCTGCACGTCAGTCGATTCTGTTCCCTACCGGAATTCCTGTTTCCTTCCTTTATGCAATCATACTACAACAAATCATGCGTAGTTTTGCCCAGTTACCATACATGATACGTACCAACAGAAGTGAATACGAGCTAGAAGCGCAACTGAATGTACGGGAAGCCAAAAGGTTAAAAAAGGATTGTATTTTTTTCCGAAATCTAAGCGTTTTTTTATTTAATATTTTATTAGAAGCGAGTTTTCCCCATCTGTCAATTCAATCTAGATTATTTATTTTCAAATAAAAAAAAAAGGAAAAAAAATAAAAAATAATAATGATTAAAA
>NW_025738735.1:0-3638 GCF_021292245.1 Micropterus dolomieu
TGCAGACAGTTGTAAAGAAAGAACATCTTTTTCTTCTGTTCTCTACTTGTTATAGTTACACAGTATTAGGGGTGTGGGCTGTATTAAAAGTATCCACTGTTCTCCCATGCTCTAACACACAGTAACGATGAAATGTGTGCTGTTCTCACATTCTTCCTCTGTATGTACACATAAACAACAAGGCAGGGAAATATAAAAGGAATTTATTTTATTGTTTGGGTACATTATTGTTCAGTGTACATGTTCACATCTGAAACAAACTTTACGTGCTTGATAACTCTCCCACCCCGCAGACATCTACACGTCAATACCGATTTATATTCATAGCGGCAAGTGCTATGTAGCTCCACATAGGGGACACAGGAAGTGACATATAGCACATTCATGCGGCGTCATAACCGCGTAGGAAATTCACAGCCGCACCGGCAGAGCTCCAGAATATGCAACTCGACCGGTTCACACCCGGACGCGCTACAAGTGCGAGGGCCCGCCCAACGCTGCTTGCAGCTTTAATTCTACATTTATTTCTACATTTATTTATTTCTGTATTTCCACATTTCTACATTTATTTACGCCTGTGTGCGTATGCTATTTGAGTGGGTGGTGCCAACCTCAGTCTGGCTTCAAGCCAGCATCCTCCTTGTTTGTACCAACCAATACACACGGCTACATGTGAATGGGGAGTACTGGCAACTACTTTTTCAATTCAAGCAGCCACATCCCACAGCAGGTCTGCCAGCAGCCTCCCTCTCGAGGCCATTGTTTACTGTTACACAGTAAATTCAGCATTAAGTCAGTACATTTAGAGTGTAAGTTAATATTTAACACTACACCACACTAAGAAATGCAAATCAAGTTCTACACTAAGAAAGATACAACATCCACTGTTATTCATAATTTACTCCTATTAATTCACTCCTCATGAGTGTTAAACCTTTTCATTGAATCCTGCGAGTCATAAAATTCTCTAATATTTACTCAAGTGTTATTCTTGCCAAACACCTTGTTGAAATAAAAATCTATAATAACTACATTCTAGTGTTTTACAATTTTCTACTTTAGCTTGTCCAGCTTACACTTAAAACAAGGAAAACTTTTATTGTTTCCAGGGTGAAAAACAACAACCACCATGACATTCATGTAATCCATACAATTTATTAAAAATAAAAACATTTAACCTAAAGGTTAAATACATCCACAGAAATATCTACCAATCAAAAAACTGCAAAGGAGGCTCTCACAATAAATACATTTTACACATCAACTTACATGTTTGACATCATAACGCTTCATTCCTCATCCAGGATGACTGAATCATCTGAGCCACTAGCTGAAATGTACAGTGCTGACTTGGTTACGACATCAAGCAGTGGACTGGTGGACTGGTAAGAGCTGGATGAGGTTGTCCCCTTGGAATCTAAGTGTAGTTCAGGAGAGAGAGAGGAGAGAAAAAATAAACAATTTGTTGGTTTTTCACAACCAAAGTATAACTGGGTCTTTTCTGAAAGAAATGGGAATCAAGTTTACCGTTGTCAGATCTGATAGTAAATATGCCAGCATTGGGTTGCTGTGCAACTTCTTCAGAGACGTCTGCATCCCCTTCTCATCATAAACTCTGAAGCCTCCGCTGCCAGCTGGGATGGTGAACTCGATGAAAGCTTAGGGGAAAAACACAAACTGAGTCATCCCACATGAAATGGTCAAGATAAGCAAAGGGTATACCCCGAAACACACCGAATGATACCTTTTGACCATGATACTAATCACTGGTCATTACAAATTAGTGGTAAAAACATGATATTGCCAAATAAATCATAATTAGTGTCAGAATTATAATATTTAAACTTCACTGCATAAACTATTAAATATATCACTATGTGAAAGAAACTGGGGTCTGTAACAAAACAAACATGACTTCTTAAATCTCAAGAACAAGATTTATAGGCCAGGGCATCTTTTCAGAACTACTGTACTTCATCATGATGCAGTTTTGTGACACATTTTACCTTTATCGAAAAAAATAGCTTTTGCAATTCACTTATTGCATTTAGCCATATTTAAAATAATTGTGCATTAATATTATACTGTAAGTACACCAATGAGAATGTCTAATTAAATGCACAGCGCTTCCACACTGTAAGTTTCAATATTTACATTAGGGCAGAAAGTAGGAGAAGCTGTTTTGAAACATGATTTTACACACACACACACACACACAAACACAAAAAAAATGTGTGCGTGTGTATATATATATATATAATATTTAACTTATTAGCATTACCACAACAGACACAGTTACTGCTCTCTGATGTACTGACTTCAAACCAGTGTTAACAACCGCAGCCTGCAACACTTCATTAGTCTGTAAATATTAACTGCTAGCACTACCTCTGGCTTTACATGAAATGTATCCGAGCCTTTGACCATTTTGCGTGTTGAGCCATCCTAGCAAACAACCAACAGACCAAATAAGACATGAAGCAAACGAGGCGTGAGGTAGGCCTGTGCGATGAGAGGAAAATCTGTGATAACATTGTTATATATTGAGATGATCACTTGCCATAAATAAAAAGATATTTAAGTGTGCATGTTGGCTGCCTGGTTGTTTTTAAATTTAACATAGGGTTTGTATTAAATATTCTAAATACAACTAAATGTTGTTTATAGAGCAGCAAAATTAATGTTAACAACTGCAAAGTCAATATAAAGTTTACAAAGAATGAAGATATCGGTCTGTTTCAGTCTTTCCTACTGTCCTCCTCCTCTCTCTGCAGTCATAACATTACTGCCCGCAGGTAACCTTACCTGGTAGAGAAGAGCAGCTGGTTCGTCTCAGCCAGCAGCTGAGTTTACAGCAGTGTGCCACATTTTAAGCTACAGGGCAAACTAACCTAAACAGACTAACGTTACAGACAGATTTCAATTTAGCTTCTTTGTAACATTTAGCTAATTGCCAAGCTAACGTTAGCTGTGCTTGTTTAACACACAGAGAATGAGCGACTGGACAGAGCAGATTAAAATAACGCTTTCTACATGAAAGTGTTATTAGATCTGTAAATTACTCGACCTCTGTCTAAACACCACCTACTTCCAGTACAACAGTGGATTCTACAGACAGAAGCATGGCTGTGCCATGGGCTCACCGGTAACCCCGATTGTGGCCAACATCTACATGGAAGAAGTGGAGAACAAAGCCTCAACTCCTTCAGAGGAACAGCACCGAGCCACTGGTACAGATATGTGGACGACACCTGGGTCAAAATTAAAAGCCTTCACAGAACACATCAACTCTGTGGACAGTAACATCAAGTTCACACGAGAAGATGTTCACAACAACAGTTTGGCCTTCCTGGACTGCGCTGTACACATTGAAGAGGACAGGAGCCTGCAGATTGGTGTTTACAGAAAACCCACACACACAGACCAATACCTACTGTTCGATTCCCACCACCCACTGGAGCACAAGCTAGGGGTCATGAGAACACTGCACCACAGAGCGGAAAACATACCAACAAGCGCCCAAGCCAGAGAGAAGGAACAGAACCACCTGAAGGGGGCACTTACAGCCTGTGGATACCCTAAATGGACCTTTGTGAAGACAGCCACAAGATCCAAGAAGAACAAAACTACAGGGGAGG
>NW_025738736.1:0-2833 GCF_021292245.1 Micropterus dolomieu
AAATGTTTCTACTTGTCAGCTGATTTATTCCCTCAGTAAACACTTTCCTGATGAGTTTATGGTCTCAGTTGCTAGTTTCAAGTCTTCTTCAACACAGCGTGATGTTCATTTAGTAAATTATGGTCCCATTTAGAGGAACAGAGACCAGGAAGCAGGGGAGGCTTTAGGGCGGGGTTATCTATGATTGACAAGTCGTTACCATGGTGACCTGTCAATCAGGCTAGAGGCGACTCGAACCCTCGGCACTGTGTAAATTTAACCAGCGCCGCTGAAAAAGCTTATCGGGAGTCGGCTGTTCACTTTCTCTGGTGAGCACATTTAGTTTTAGGTCTGTTGTTCGCTAGACAAACTTATCAGCCAGTTAAAATGACCGTTAACGTGAGTTACAGATGCACTTAGCTAAGCTAGCTAGCTAAGCAAGCTAGCTAGCTCCGCACACGGCCATTTGCTCTGCCGTATCGTCACAAAACATGTTCACCAGCTCACCTGTCAAAGAACGTAGCCAGCAGTCTCCTGAGCAGCACCTTGTGTTTGACCCCGGCACAGAGGTGACAGTTCATCAGTTGACCCCGTGTCATGAACACACCTGAACCTGAACGTACACACAAAACATCAGAGTATTACTCATCTCTCGGCCTCTCTCAGACAGTTTTGTGTTTTAGTGAACACATTAGTTACTTAAAGAACAGGGAAACAAGAGCTGTGTCTCGGTGTTCTGGTGTCCTACCTGCCACCAGCTCCACCTTCTCTCCCGGGTCTCCCTCGGTGTAGAGCGACGGGTGGCAGCGGTACCCGATTTGACTAATCAGGCTAGCAGGGAGGGCCATGTTGTCCCGACCAACCAGCACGCAGGGCCGGCGCTCATTAGCCAGCGGGAGGGACAGCATCTCCATCTTTTCTTGGACTGGACCAATGAGAAACGGAGAGGCGGGGTGTTCAGCATGACGTCAAAAATATAAAACAAAGTTATGCTAATGCTACGAAAGTCTAATTTATACTTCTGGATTTATGTAAAATGCAACCACACACACAAGAACGGCGCTTGGTTGGCTTGGTAGCATCGCATTTCCTCCGAGCTTCCAGGCTCCGTGCTTCTAAGTCTGTTTTACTAGCGGCCAAACAAGCGGCTGTAACACAGTGGATACCTTCTTTTGAGCGCCACAACCCCCGTGAAATGAGTAAGTTTGATCTGATTTGAAAAGTCTAGAATAGCCACGGTTATTATTTTATCCCCATTCAGGTTAGCATAGGGCTAACCCGGAAGTTAACTTGCTCGGCCAGTAAAGGTCTATTCACTGGAAGCTAGAACGCTACCGCCAGTTAGCATTTTGGGGGTGTAACTGCAGAGCAATTCAGACACCAACGCACTAGTAAAAATACGTGGCTACATGAGTCGCTAACTAATCAAATGGAGCTGGCTCTGCTCTTAGTTTGCAAGTGAGGACTGCAAATTGCAGCTTCAAAGACATCAATTTACCTCGGAAGTCGGAAGTTAGAGCTGGGAATGATGCCACGCTTTAAAGTGTGTTTAGCTGCCATGCAGTTCTAGTTACAAGTTGGAAAACCTTGCGCGGCCAGTCCTTTACAACTAGCCAGGTTAGCCATCGTTACCAGCGGCAGTTGTTAAAAAAATATTACACGGTATTTACGCATACTAAGCAGCAACATGTCCACAAATAGCAGTTGGACAGCACTTTGTGTAAAATTTGAGACACAAGTACACAGAAGAGCTAAGAAACAGTGTAACTACACTAACTGTTGATACACGGAGAAGCCATCTTGTATCAAGAAGTCGGGGGTAGAGCGGTTCTCCCAACTTTTCTCCCGACTTTTCTCCCATTTGGTTCACTTTGAAACTCCACAAGTAAAGAAGAAGATGTGGTGAGGGTACAGTACCCGGGATCTACCCATCGGGACAGCACGTGTGTTGAAATGGTTGCTTTTGTTGGAGACAGTACCACGGGGTATCCTGACGAGCGGACAATAAGCCTGACTTTACCGCAGAACTTTTCCCAGGAACCAGAACCATTCTGTGAACTTACCTGCGTTTTCACCACAGGAACTAGGCACCACATTTTGTTCCTATGCCAAAGCTTCTGAATCTCTTTTGCTCTTGTTAGACAGCTGATGGTGTAGAGTCATACAGGACTCGAGGGGAGAGAGAGGGGGACAACATGGAAATAAAGGAACTTTTTGGGGGTAAAATTTAGACCCTGATCCCTGAAGTGGAAACGGGTTCCTCCAAATGTCCCTAGTTCTGGGGTAAAGTTCCTGCAGTTGAAACGTGGCGACGAGGGAGCTCATGAATCATTAAAGCTGCAAGCAGCGTTGGGCGGGCCCTCGCACTTGTAAGCGCGTCCGCGTGTGAGCCGGCCGAGTTGCACATTCTGGAGCTCTGCCGGTGCGGCTGTGAATTTGCTATGCGGTTATGACGCCGCATGAAGGTGCTATATGTCACTTCCTGTGTCCCCTATGTGGAGCTACATAGCACTTGCCGCTATGAATATAAATCGGTATTGACGTGTAGATGTCTGCGGGGTGGGAGAGTTATCAAGCACGTAAAGTTTGTTTCAGATGTGAGCATGTACACTGAACAATAATGTACCCAAACAATAAAATAAATTCCTTTTATATTTCCCTGCCTTGTTGTTTATGTGTACATACAGAGGAAGAATGTGAGAACAGCACACATTTCATCGTTACTGTGTGTTAGAGCATGGGAGAACAGTGGATACTTTTAATACAGCCCACACCCCTAATACTGTGTAACTATAACAAGTAGAGAACAGAAGAAAAAGATGTTCTTTCTTTACAACTGTCTGCATAGCTTATT
>NW_025738737.1:0-1385 GCF_021292245.1 Micropterus dolomieu
ACGTCTGTGGATTTTTAGGTCACCTGATTTAGAGAAAGTTTTTCCACACTGTTCACACCAGTACGGTTTCTCTCCAGTGTGAACACGTTGGTGGATTTTTAGGGCACCTGATTTAAAGAAAGTTTTTCCACACTGCTCACACCAATACGGTTTCTCTCCAGTGTGAACACGGTGGTGGATTTTTAAGTGACCTGATTGAGTGAAAGTTTTTCCACACTGTTCACACCAGTATGGTCTCTTTTCATTATGAACACGTTGGTGGGTTTTTAGTTGACCTGATGCAGCAAAAGTTTTTCCACACTGTTCACACCAGTACGGTTTCTCTCCAGTGTGAACACGGTGGTGGGTTTTTAGGTTATCTAGTGCAGCAAAAGTTTTTCCACACTGTTCACACCTGTACGGTTTCTCTCCAGTGTGAACACGTTGGTGTTGTTTTAGGACACCTGATGTAGTGAAAGCGTTCCCACACAGTTCACACCAGTACGGTTTCTCTCCAGTGTGAACACGTTGGTGCTCCTTTAGGTGGCCTGATGCAGTGAAAGTTTTTCCACACTGTTCACACCTGTGTGGTTTCTCTCCAGTGTGAACACGTTGGTGTTTTTTTAGGGCACCTGATGCAGTAAAAGTTTTCCCACACTGGTCACAGCTGTACGGTTTCTCTCCAGTGTGAAGTCTCAGATGAATCTTCAAATATCCAGATGTTGTGAAGGATCTGTCACAGTGCTCACAGCGGTGACGTTTGATTCCATCTCTTCCTCTCTTCTATAACAGAGAGAAACAGTAAGTGAATGTCATGGTGGAGCGAGCTATCTATAACCATAAATGACAGAGTATATCTTTGAAATCACATACTAACCTACCGTACCACAGTGATTAGGACTTTCTATTACATAGTCAATCATACTCAATATGTACTGAATATGTAATAAATGACAGAAAGTAACAAATTACAATTAATCAAGTTTCTATTATTGAGTAGTTTTTTTGTGCACTTTTGAGGGCCCGAGCATGAAACATGCGAGGTCCATATTAAGTAACAAATTACAATTAATCAAGTTTCTATTATTGAGTAGTTTTTTTGTGCACTTTTGAGGGCCCGAGCATGAAACATGCGAGGTCCATATTGAAACTGAAGGGATTTTTTTTTCTGCAAAGTAATCTAATTTTAAGAATTAATCTAAATCAACATCAAATTTTCACTGTGTAGTCTAAACCCACTGACTATTAACAGTTGTACAAACAGTGAGTTTTCGTGGAACGGCTAACCCATGGCATGGCATCCAAAATCAATGATTCTCTTGGAGCCATAGCCTAAACCCAACAGGAAGTCGGCCATTTTGAATTTTACGGCCATTTTTGGATGATTTACACACTTCGTACTTTAA
>NW_025738737.1:1405-3016 GCF_021292245.1 Micropterus dolomieu
ACAGTGCTCACAGCGGTGACGTTTGATTCCATCTCTTCCTCTCCTCTATAACAGAGAGAAACAGTAAGTGAATGTCATGGTGGAGCGAGCTATCTATAACCATAAATGACAGAGTATATCTTTGAAATCACATACTAACCTACCGTACCACAGTGATTAGGACTTTCTATTACATAGTCAATCATACTCAATATGTACTGAATATGTAATAAATGACAGAAAGTAACAAATTATAATTAATCAAGTTTCTATTATTGAGTAGTTTTTTTGTGCACTTTTGAGGGCCCGAGCATGAAACATGCGAGGTCCATATTGAAACTGAAGGGATTTTTTTTTTCTGCAAAGTAATCTAATTTTAAGAATTAATCTAAATCAACATCAAATTTTCACTGTGTAGTCTAAACCCACTGACTATTAACAGTTGTACAAACAGTGAGTTTTCGTGGAACGGCTAACCCATGGCATGGCATCCAAAATCAATGATTCTCTTGGAGCCATAGCCTAAACCCAACAGGAAGTCGGCCATTTTGAATTTTACGGCCATTTTTGGATGATTTACACACTTCGTACTTTAATGAACTCCTCCTAGGGATTCAGTCCGACCGACCTCAAATTTCTGCTGTGCCTTCTAAAGGCATTGAAGATAAAAAGCTGTGCTATTTGCGAGTTTTCGTGAATGGGTGTGTCCGTGGCGTCAAAGATCAAGTCTTCGCCATGACACAGGAAGTTGTTGTAACTTCAGTGTACATGCTCACATCTGAACCAAACTTTACGTGCTTGATAACTCTCCCACCCCACTATGGAGGACCGATCATGACAGTAAATACAGATATAAATAAATGCTCAATAAATAAATAAGCATCCAATTAAATACACAAAAAAATAAAGTAAATAACTAAATGTAGGTATTAATTAAATTATACAAGGAGACATAAATGTATATATTTTAATTAGCACCTTTACTTATTCACCTTTGTTATAATTACCTTATTTGTTTATTCAACTTTATTTATTATTAATTTTTTAAATGTATTTATTGTCTGTTTTATTCTTCCTTTGTATTTTTTTTACCTTATTTATTTTCACATATGGTATTTATTTCTGCCTGTACTTTTTAAATTTCTGTATGCATTTCTGCCTCATTATGCAAATGAGGAGGGGCAACTCTGAAGACAATACTACCAGCAATGTCTTCCTTCTCTTTTCACGTAGACGCTCCGACAGACAGTGCTTTCAGTTTGCTGCATACATGGACACAGAACTGCGGTATAGGGAGAAGCACACGGTCAGCTGGCTGCAGCTAAATCTGGAGTGCACTCGTATTCAATTCTGTATGGTAAATTCAGTTTTAACGGAGCAGAGCGAGCTGACAGGCAGTGTTAGAGACTTTTTCTGTCCGTTTCTCTCTTTACAAAGATGCATGTTGCAGTCAGTCTTCTCTGAAGAGGGCAATGAAGTCTCAGTAGTACCCGATGCGAGCACGACATACAACACAATTTATCAAATTACACAACGGATATACAGTATGAAAATAAGATTGATTGGATTATACTCACAGGAAGTATAAAACCTGTTACATGCGTATATTAAAAGTAAAGTAACACAAAAATG
>NW_025738738.1:0-2755 GCF_021292245.1 Micropterus dolomieu
TTCTAAAGGCAAGGCACATGAAACCCTGGCTGCTGCACTGTGGCCTTCCATTGACCTTGATGCACTAAATGTGTGTGTTCAAGTCTACCCCGGATGGGTAAAAGCAGAAGACTATATTTTTTTACTTTTGTTATTTCAGTCTATATGGGCCAATCTGGGTTTCTTGTTTATATTTTTAAAACTGTCAATATTCATTTAGATGTTATGGTATTTATTTATTTTAATATTTCGGTCTTATTTACGGTGAAATAATACAGTATGCTGTAATACAGAACATATGATCCGAGCTAGACGCAAAGACTCCACAATGCAATGCGGGCGTTCATTCACAGAATCGGTTGTCATTGGTTGTCACCAGCAACAACAAGTTGCTCAGCTTTGTACCAGCCGCAATACCAGAGAAAGGACTTTGGTAATACCGATTACCGACCGAAGACTCCGGAAGTGACGTAGTATGTGCCGCTCGGCGGATAAGAAGATAAAAAAATATATATTTGTGCAAAATTGACTTAATTTATTTAATATATGCTTTTTTGGAAATGTTCTAGATTTCTAAGAAATGTGTTTTTGCACTATTGTAAAACATTTCTTGAATAAAAAAGATAAAAAAAATACACGGTATTCGTAATATTGATGTTTTTGTCTAACGTTGTATTTGAGGATTTAAACAATAAAGATAACAATAATAATAAAATACAGTTTAATGTATTTGTCTCATGTATTGTGTGCTCGTCGGCCGGCGGCAATCTGCAATGGAATGAAGCCCATTCACGGCCATAGTTACATAGTTACACGAACATGTCCCCCCACCCCCACCCCGGAATAACTACACATAAGCACTCGCTTTGTGTGGCGCGTCTCTTATGGGAGTTGTAGTTTTAAAGTATATTGGTATATTTCTCACAATTAGAAGTTAAAAGTGTAAAATTTTGGATACACCCTGTGTTTTTTTGGGATGGGGAACACACTGGTGTTATCAGATTTCAAAAAATTAATGGTTAAATAGGTGAGATAGCTTATTTCCATATTTGACAGTGCTTATACAGTGGGTAAACTTTGGTGACCATATCTACATGACAGCAGAGGCCCAGAGCTTTATATATAAATGCTGGTCTTATGTGTTTAGCACCTTCTGTTGCTAAATTACAAACCGAGATGGACTGGGTTCAAAGTTCAGAGGTCAATGCTCTCTGCAATGCTCTTCTGGCTGTACTTCCATCTTGTGCAACTAAACATCTACAAATGATCTGGAATGCTGCAGCTCGTCTTGTCTTCAACGAGCCCAAAAGGGCCCACGTCACTCCTCTGTTCATCTCTCTGCACTGGCTGCCACTCTCTGCTCGCATCAAGTTCAAGGCCTTGACACTTGCTTACAGATCGACCACTGGCTCAGCTCCCTTCTACTTTCACTCGCTTCAACGAGTCTACACCCCCACCAGAAGCCTACGATCGATCAATGAGCGACGGCTTGTGGTACCATCACAAAGAGCCACAAAATCACTCTCTAGAACATTCTCATTCACAGTTCCATGCTGGTGGAATGATCTGCCCACCCTCATCCGGAATGCAGAATCCCTGACAGCATTCAAAAGACAACTGAAAACTCATCTCTTCCGTAAGCACTTAACATAAAAAAATAAAACAAAAATAAAAATCCTTTAAATCCTCACTTGCCTAGTTTATGCTACTCTGAGCAATGTTTGAACTTTGTATTTTGAGCACTTCTTGTGTTGTTATTGCCTCCTCACGATAACTTGTTTGGTTTAGACCTCAGATGTAAGTCGCTTTGGATAAAAGTGTCTGCTAAATGACTAAATGTAAAATGTAAATGTAAAATGTATGGAGAATAAAGATGGATCAGACCACATTCTTTATGCTTGCCTGGAGAGACTGGTTTCTATTCTTCTCCACAACCTTCATAACAGTCATATTAAAATGCTCTGTAATGCAGCCTTGTATAACATTAAACCCTCTGATTCACTGTGAGTGTTTGCTCTAAATGATAACACCCACTTTCAACACGGGCCTTCCAGCCAAAGGTATTGTCCATATACACCCCAAGGTGCCTGTAGAAGCAGAGCTGATGGATTGGTTCATCATTTATGACTTCTAATACCTTCTGACCCATGTCAAGACCCTTTCATCAACTTGTGAAATGGTTGAATGAGATATGCGAGTTGTGTCTGTATGCTGTAAGCCGAGGAAGAAGTGTGCCAAAAATGCCAAAACACATGTTGTATACTGTATGTACACTAACTGTTGGAGCTATATTCTTATTTTTGTTTATTTTGGGTTTGAGTTAATTTATAGCCCAATTTATTTCTTTTCTTTTCTTGTTAAAGTTAATTTGGTTTATTTTGTATTTATGCTTTACTTGCATTGTCGTTTGTTGGTCACATGGTGTTATGTTCATTTGCATAAGTAGGTCAAGGTGAGAGGTGCCGCAGGCACGAGGGCATATGGTTTTTTACCAGCGTGAGAGAGGCAGCAGAAATGTCTGTAAGCTTGCTTATGTGTGTGAATAAACCTCCTCAAACTCAGTCTTGTTATGGACATTACCTTGCTTTGGTACCTCTGAACCTGCGTAAAGCCTAACCATGACGTAGCCTCAAGTGGCCATTTGAGAAGTTTGTTATTATTTGTTTTTGTTTAAGTTTATGGACAAATAGCCACTACATTAAGTAAAAAACCTGCCCTGGATATATTGTGGGTTTGCGTGGATACTGGACTTGTCGTTTGCTGAATTGCCGTTTCG
>NW_025738739.1:0-1900 GCF_021292245.1 Micropterus dolomieu
TGACAACAGAAGCCACAGAAATCCTCCTCATCAAAAACATGACTTTGATCTGCGTCCTCATCTGGACTCTCCTCTGCTGCTGCTTCACAGGTAAAGTCCAGAGAATCAAACTCCTCTCCTCTATGAACATCCGTCCCTCTGAAATGAAGCCCACAAAACCATGACGCTGCTTTATGTTTTTGTCTCTGTATCCTCAGAGTCCAGAGGCCAGGTCACAGTGACTCAGCCTGGAGCAGTGAGCTCTGCTCTGGGAGGCTCCGTCTCCATCAGATGTAGGACCAGTCAGAATGTTTATGTTTATAGCAACAACCACCGTTTAGCCTGGTACCAACAGAGAGATGGAGAAACTCCTAAACTCCTCATTTACTATGCTAGCACTCGAGTATCAGGGATTCCAGGTCGTTTTACAGGCAGTGGATCAAACTCTGACTTCACTCTGACCATCAGTGGAGTCCAGACTGAAGATGCAGCAGTTTACTACTGTCAGAGTGAACATAACATCAACAGTCAGTGGTTGTTCACACAGTGAAAAAGCATCGGACAAAAACCTCCCTCAGTCAGACTGAACAGAAACTGAACTGACTGCTGCAGCTGGAAGCTACTGCAGAGACTGACACACTTCACTGAGGACACACACACACACATACACACACACACACACACACACACACACACACACACACACACCTGTCTATAGATTTGTCTCACTCTTACCCGTGCCTTGTCCAACCTAGTTCTTTCTCCCAGTACTGTTTCCTTCCCAGATTTTTCCCACACTTTTTTGAACCTGGTATCTTATTTCCTCTACCTTCCTCTTATTTTCTCATAGCAGTCAGTCTTGGCAGCAGCTGCAGCACTAGAGAAGGCAATATTTACATCTTGTCCTGGTCACATATTTGTTTCATCAGCTAATACATCTCCTATGTTAAATATGTTAAAATATCTCTTGTCACAGATCACCTCCAGTAGTGTCAGCAGCAACAACAGCAGCAGCAGCAACATCCCCAGCAACTCCTCAACAGCAACTGTTCCCTGTAAGTTGTGTCAGCCCACCGTGTTTTAAAGCTAGATCTGGGTATTCCCTGAGGTTCTTTTTCAAAACTGTGTCACTGCATTTGTTGATGTATCGATACAGAAGCATCAGCATACGCACATCAGCAAGGAATACATAACGATATATTTCTGGATCAATATTTTGAGAACAGCCCTATTTAAAGACTTGTTCCATGTGCCCCTTTTATACTTTGAGCACCTGCCCTTCCAAAGGTCTCTGCACGGCCCTGCAGCTACTACAACTATTTCCAGATAAAAGAAAATATGAAGACACAGATCAGCATCAGAAAACTTTGTAATCAAAAATGGACCAATCAAAACCAGTACATCCCTCCAATTACAAAAAAATATTGTTGTAAAGCAACATTACACAAGAATGTTTTTTTGCGATTTAGTGCTCCCTGTTTTATGAGTATTGTTCACTTACACACCACTGTTGCAAATATGAACAGCTGTACACATGTAGTTGTCATGATTACATAGCTTACATGATTAAAAATGTTGAAAACTTTGCTAGCCAATCATCAAGCAAGTTGGAGAAAACACAAGAAAAAGCAAGCAGGCTAATATTACTGACTAGTCCAACAGCAAGAAGGCCAGCTCGACAACTGTCTTGGATCCTTTTAGTTCAGTTAGTTCAGGCTAACAAGTAAAAGCCAGTCTGATATTTAATCTTGTCCGGTCACACTCTCTTTGTATCTTCCTCACTCCTTTCGACAATGACTTCTTCGGTCTCTTTTCAGCCTCTGCTATGATCTCCAAACTGAGAACATCAAGGCAGCTTATAGTAAAGCACTATGCTGTTGTGAAAGTTTTCCTGCCCGGGATTCCAGTGCTACATAGTGCA
>NW_025738740.1:0-418 GCF_021292245.1 Micropterus dolomieu
AACGCACAACACCAGAACCCGATCCCGCAGGAACCTGAAACGCACAACACCAGAACCCGATCCCGCAGGAACCTGAAACGCACAACACCTGAACCTGATCCCGCAGGAACCTGAAACGCACAACACCTGGAACGCACAACACCAGAACCCGATCCCGCAGGAACCTGAAACGCACAACACCAGAACCCGATCCCGCAGGAACCTGAAACGCACAACACCAGAACCCGATCCCGCAGGAACCTGAAACGCACAACACCTGAACCTGATCCCGCAGGAACCTGAAACGCACCACACCTGAACCTGAAACGCACAACACCAGAACCTGAAACGCACAACACCAGAACCTGATCCCACAGGAACCTGAAACGCACAACAACAAAACCTGATTCCGCAGGAACCTGAAACGCACAACACCTGA
>NW_025738741.1:0-614 GCF_021292245.1 Micropterus dolomieu
ACTTAGTACTCACCTCAGAGGGAGATACTGCACTTTCTACTACATTCATCTGACAGCTGGTGGTGTCGCTGCAAGGAGAAGCCCCTCCTCCTCCTCCTCCTTCAGGAGAAGCCCCTCCTCCTCCTCCTGAAGGAGAAGCTCCTCCTCCTCCTGCTGCAGGAGAAGCCCCTCCTCCTCCTGCTGAAGGAGAAGCCCCTCCTCCTCCTCCTCCTCCTCCTGAAGGAGAAGCTCCTCCTCCTCCTGCTGAAGGAGAAGCTCCTCCTCCTCCTCCTGAAGGAGAAGCCCCTCCTCCTCCTCCTGAAGGAGAAGCTCCTCCTCCTCCTCCTCCTCCTGAAGGAGAAGCTCCTCCTCCTCCTCCTGAAGGAGAAGCCCCTCCTCCTCCTCCTCCTCCTCCTGGTCTCACCTGAGCCTCCCCCGAGCTCCTGCAGCCCCTCCTGAAGGAGAAGCCCCTCCTCCTCCTCCTCCTCCTCCTCCTGGTCTCACCTGAGCCTCCCCCGAGCTCCTGCAGCCCCTCCTGAAGGAGAAGCCCCTCCTCCTCCTCCTCCTGGTCTCACCTGAGCCTCCCCCGAGCTCCTGCAGCCCCTCCTGAAGGAGAAGCCCCTCCTCCTCCTCCT